>NC_084749.1:50829260-50856760 GCF_033978785.1 Entelurus aequoreus
GCCAAAAGAAACTTCAAAAAATAAGTTAGTTAGCACACGTTTAAAAGGGAACTGCACGTGTTTATTTGACCTATCATTCACAATCCTTATGCAAGACAAGATCGCATATGTTTTAATCCATTCTAACTCATAAATAAACATTAGCAAGAGTCAGCTAACAATGGAGCCAATTACAGAAGCTTTATTCCGCCTTTAAAGCACTAAAAAACATCAAAAAACCACCATCATTGTTTTATATACACACTGTAAGTATATACGTAATGTAGTTATATTCATAATAACATGTAATATACACATGATGTAAGTATATGTCATCTAGTAACATTCATAATAACATGTAATATATAGATGATGTAAGTATATATGTCATGTAGTAACATTCACAATAACATGTAAAATACATGATGTAAGTTTATATGTCATGCAGTAACATTCATAATAACATGTAATATATACATGATGTAAGTATATATGTCATGTAGTAACATTCATAATAACATGTAATATATACACGATGTAAGTATATATGTCATGTAGTAACATTCATAATAACATGTAATATATACACGATGTAAGTATATATGTCATGTAGTAACATTCATAATAACATGTAATATATACACGATGTAAGTATATATGTCATGTAGTAACATTCACAATAACATGTAAAATACATGATGTAAGTATATACGTCATGTAGTAACATTCATAATAACATGTAATATATACATGATGTAAGTATATATGTCATGTAGTAACATTCATAATAACATGTAATACATACATGATGTAAGTATATATGTCATGTAGTAACATTCATAATAACATGTAATATATAAAGGATGTAAGTATATATGTCATGTAGTAACATTCATAATAACATGTAATATATACATGATGTGAGCATATATGTCATGTAGTAACATTCATAATAACATGTAATACATACATGATGTAAGTATATATGTCATGTAGTAACATTCATAATAACATGTAATATATACATGATGTAAGTATATATGTCATGTAGTAACATTCATAATAACATGTAATATATACATGATGTAAGTATATATGTCATGTAGTAACATTCATAATAACATGTAATATATACATGATGTAAGTATATATGTCATGTAGTAACATTCATAATAACATGTAATATATACATGATGTAAGTATATATGTCATGTAGTAACATTCATAATAACATGTCATATATACATGATGTAAGTATATATGTCATGTAGTAACATTCATAATAACATGTCATATATACATGATGTAAGTATATATGTCATGTAGTAACATTCATAATAACATGTAATATATACATGATGTAAGTATATATGTCATGTAGTAACATTCATAATAACATGTCATATATACATGATGTAAGTATATATGTCATGTAGTAACATTCATAATAACATGTCATATATACATGATGTAAGTATATATGTCATGTAGTAACATTCATAATAACATGTCATATATACATGATGTAAGTATATATGTCATGTAGTAACATTCATAATAACATGTAATATATACATGATGTAAGTGTATATGTCATGTAGTAACATTCATAATAACATGTAATATATACATGATGTAAGTATATATGTCATGTAGTAACATTCATAATAACATGTAATATATACATGATGTAAGTATATATGTCATGTAGTAACATTCATAACAACATGTAATATATACATGATGTAAGTATATATGTCATGTAGTAACATTCATAATAACATGTAATATATACATGATGTAAGTATATATGTCATGTAGTAACATTCATAATAACATGTCATATATACATGATGTAAGTATATATTTCATGTAGTAACATTCATAATAACATGTAATACATACATGATGTAAGTATATATGTCATGTAGTAACATTCATAATAACATGTAATATATACATGATGTAAGTATATATGTCATGTAGTAACATTCATAATAACATGTCATATATACATGATGTAAGTATATATGTCATGTAGTAACATTCATAATAACATGTAATATATACACGATGTAAGTATATATGTCATGTAGTAACATTCATAATAACATGTAATATATACATGATGTAAGTATATATTTCATGTAGTAACATTCATAATAACATGTAATATATACATGATGTAAGTATATATGTCATGTAGTAACATTCATAATAACATGTAATATATACATGATGTAAGTATATATGTCATGTAGTAACATTCATAATAACATGTAATATATACATGATGTAAGTATATATGTCATGTAGTAACATTCATAATAACATGTCATATATACATGATGTAAGTATATATGTCATGTAGTAACATTCATAATAACATGTAATATATACACGATGTAAGTATATATGTCATGTAGTAACATTCACAATAACATGTAAAATACATGATGTAAGTATATATGTCATGTAGTAACATTCATAATAACATGTAATATATACATGATGTAAGTATATATGTCATGTAGTAACATTCATAATAACATGTAATATATACATGATGTAAGTATATATGTCATGTAGTAACATTCATAATAACATGTCATATATACATGATGTAAGTATATATGTCATGTAGTAACATTCATAATAACATGTAATATATACATGATGTAAGTATATATGTCATGTAGTAACATTCATAATAACATGTCATATATACATGATGTAAGTATATATGTCATGTAGTAACATTCATAATAACATGTAATATATACACGATGTAAGTATATATGTCATGTAGTAACATTCACAATAACATGTAAAATACATGATGTAAGTATATATGTCATGTAGTAACATTCATAATAACATGTAATATATACATGATGTAAGTATATATGTCATGTAGTAACATTCATAATAACATGTCATATATACATGATGTAAGTATATATGTCATGTAGTAACATTCATAATAACATGTAATATATACACGATGTAAGTATATATGTCATGTAGTAACATTCATAATAACATGTAATATATACATGATGTAAGTATATATGTCATGTAGTAACATTCATAATAACATGTCATATATACATGATGTAAGTATATATGTCATGTAGTAACATTCATAATAACATGTAATATATACATGATGTAAGTATATATGTCATGTAGTAACATTCATAATAACATGTAATATATACATGATGTAAGTATATATGTCATGTAGTAACATTCATAATAACATGTAATATATACATGATGTAAGTATATATGTCATGTAGTAACATTCATAATAACATGTAATATATACATGATGTAAGTATATATGTCATGTAGTAACATTCATAATAAAATGTAGTATTTACATATTTTGATAATTTAAGTATTCATTTCACAACGTTTATTTACATGTCAGACTTGGTGAGAGACAACAAAGACTACTTTGGGACAAATGATGTTTAGAAACTTCTATTTTTGAGGCTGAATATAAGGAGGATGATCTACGAGTTTTAGAAGTGCAACACTAAGCATCATGTAGCAGTATTGCTAAGTGCTAAACAAGATATACAACATAATAAAACAATCACTTACTGTACAATGTCTGCTCTCACTAAAGACGTACTTCAACAATGTCTCATTATACTCAAAAAGGGTTAAAAAAAAAAGGTGTATTTCTGGCCATCTCCGGGTCAAAGTTGGATGTTAAAGTGTACCAACTTGTGGGTTTATGTCCACAACCTTCTACTATCCAGGAGAGAGACATGATTTATCATCTACAATTAACTTTCACCAACTCGGAGGCCATGCAGCGGCTCAACGTGTCAATATAGCAGCACAAGCTAGTTAGCGCTCGGTTATCACGGCGTTGCTAAAAGTAGTTCCTCTACGTTAGCGCTTGTAATAAGACAATGGCTACTTGTTGGTTGTTGGTGTATGTATTGTTGACATATTGAGTGCTAGCCAACCAGCTGGTTCTTACAAAGTGGAATGACATCACATCAAATCCAACAAGTGTTCTGCTAAGGATTGTGAATGATAGAACAAATATTGATTACAAAAGTGCAGTTCAAGTTGTAGAATGTCAACTCTTGCTCTCGCCATCTTCTGTTTTTCTTTGATTGCTTCTTCATGTTCCAATAAATCATTTGTTGACTTTCAGCTGCTCTTAGACCAGCTAGGCTGAGCACACATGAAGTGAGTCTGAGTCTGAGTCTGAGTCTGAGTCTGAGTCTGAGTCTGAGTCTGAGTCTGAGTCTGAGTCTCCTCCCTGCTGCCTCACAACTAACATGGCTGCCTCACTTGCCTGTGTGTTGCCTTCCTCACTCCTGCTACTTGCCCCTGTGTCCTCATGGTTACTGGTGACTTCCTGCCCGTGTGTCGTCGTGGTTACTGGTGACTTCCTGCCCGTGTGTCGTCATGGTTACTGGTGACTTCCTGCCCGTGTGTCGTCATGGTTACTGGTGACTGTTTGGGATGTAACAGACAGAAGGTTGGACATGTGTGTGATAGTGCATGCTCAGCATGGCTTCTCATGCATCCTGAACACCATTCTAGTCTCAGGACACTCAATCTAGTCCAGTCCAAGACTTCTAGTCTCAGGACACTCAATCTAGTCCAGTCCAAGCCTTCTAGTCTCAGGACACTCAATCTAGTCCAGTCCAAGCCTTCTAGTCTCAGGACACTCAATCTAGTCCAGTCCAAGTCTTCTAGTCTCAGGACACTCAATCTAGTCCAGTCCAAGTCTTCTAGTCTCAGGACACTCAATCTAGTCCAGTCCAAGCCTTCTAGTCTCAGGACACTCAATCTAGTCCAGTCCAAGCCTTCTAGTCTCAGGACACTCAATCTAGTCCAGTCCAAGCCTTCTAGTCTCAGGACACTCAATCTAGTCCAGTTCAAGCCTTCTAGTCTCAGGACACTCAATCTAGTCCAGTCCAAGCCTTCTAGTCTCAGGACACTCAACCCAGTCCAAGCCTTCTAGTCTCAAGACACTCAATCTAGTCCAGTCCAAGTCTTCTAGTCTCAGGACACTCAATCTAGTCCAGTCCAAGCCTTCTAGTCTCAGGACACTCAATCTAGTCCAGTCCAAGCCTTCTAGTCTCAGAACACACAATCTAGTCCATTCCAAGTTTTCTAGTCTGAGGGCAGTCAATCTAGTCCAGTCCAAGATTTCTAGTCTCAGGACACTCAATCTAGTCCAGTCCAAGCCTTCTAGTCTCAGGACACTCAATCTAGTCCAGTCCAAGTCTTCTGGTCTCAGGACACTCAATCTAGTCCAGTCCAAGTCTTCTAGTCTCAGGACACTCAATCTAGTCCAGTTCAAGCCTTCTAGTCTCAGGACACTCAATCTAGTCCAGTCCAAGCCTTCTAGTCTCAGGACACTCAATCTAGTCCAGTCCAAGTCTCCTGGTCTCAGGACACTCAATCTAGTCCAGTCCAAGTCTTCTAGTCTCAGGACACTCAATCTAGTCCAGTCCAAGCCTTCTAGTCTCAGGACACTCAATCTAGTCCAGTCCAAGTCTTCTTGTCTCAGGACACTCAATCTAGTCCAGTCCAAGTGTAGTAGTTTTAGACTTATATCAGTCAGTTATAAGGATGGACTTAGATTGGTCAAATACTAGTCTTGGATTTAGATTGGTCAGTACTTGTCTTGGACTAAGATTGGTCAGTTCTAGTCCTGGACTTAGATTGGTCAGTACTTGTCTTGGACTAAGATTGTTCAGTTATAGTCCTGAACGTAGATTGGTCAGTTCTAGTCGTAGTCTTAGATTGGTCAGTTCTAGTATTGGATTTAGATTGGTCAGTTCTAGTCTTGGACTTAATATTGGTCAAATACTAGTCTTGGACTTAGATGGTCAGTTCTTGTCTTGGACTAAGATTGGTCAGTTCTAGTCTTAGACTTAGATTGATCCGTTCTAGTCTTAGACTTAGATTGGTCAGTTCTACTCTTGGACTTAAATCAGTCAGTTTTTGTATTGGACTTAGATTTGTCAGTTCTAGTTTTAGACTTAGATTGGTCAGTTCTAGTGTTAGACTTAGATGGTCCGTTCTAGTCTTAGACTTAGATTGGTCAGTTCTACTCTTGGACTTAAATCGGTCAGTTTTAGTATTGGACTTAGATTGGTCAGTTCTAGTTTTAGACTTAGATTGGTCAGTTCTAGTCTTAGATTTAGATGGTCAGTTCTAGTTTTAGACTTAGATTCGTCAGTTCTAGTGTTAGACTTAGATGGTCCGTTCTAGTCTTAGACTTAGATTGGTCAGTTCTACTCTTGGACTTAAATCGGTCAGTTTTAGTATTGGACTTAGATTGGTCAGTTCTAGTTTTAGACTTAGATTGGTCAGTTCTAGTCTTAGACTTAGATGGTCAGTTCTAGTTTTAGACTTAGATTGGTCAGTTCTAGTCTTAGACTTAGATGGTCAGCTGTAGTCTTAGACTTAGATTGGTCCGTTCTAGTCTTCGACTTAGATTGGTCAGTCCTGGCTCAATTCCAATACCCTTTCCCCACCCTTGTTTTTGCCCTCTGATCAATCTTAATCTAAAAAACTAAGATTGGTCAGAGCTAGTCTTAGTTAAATTTGTCAGATCTAGTTTTAGATTAAGATTGGTCAGATCTAGTCTTAGATTTAGATTGGTCTGTCCTAGTCTTAGGTAGATTGGTCAGATGCCTAGTGGTTAGAGTGTCCGCCCTGAGATGGGTAGGTTGTGAGTTCAAACCCCGGCCGAGTCATACCAAAGACTATAAAAATGGGAGCCATTACCTCCCTGCTTGGCACTCAGCATCAAGGCTTGGAATTGGGGGTTAAATCACCAAAAATGATTCCCAAGCGCGGCCACCGCTGCTGCTCACTGCTCCCCTCACCTCCCAGGGGGTGGAACAAGGGGATGGGTCAAATGCAGAGGACACATTTCACCACACCTAGTGTGTGTGTGTGACTATCATTGGTACTTTAACTTTTTTTTTTTTTTAGATGTAGTCTCATATTTAGATTGGTCTGTTCTAGACTTAGTTAGATTGGTCAGATCTAGTATTGCGTTTAGATTTGTATGTTCCGGCCTTAGATTTAGATTAGTCCGATCTAGTCTTGGACGGTGATTGGTCAGTTCTTGTCTTGGACTAAGATTGGTCAGTTCTAGTCTTGGATTTAGTTCGGTCAATTCTAGTCTTGGACTTAGATTGGTCTGTTCTAGTCTTAGACTTAGATTGGTCAGTTATACTCTTGGACTTAGATTGGTCAGTCCTGGCTCAATTCCAATACCCCTTCCCCACCCTTGTTTTTGTTCTCTGATCAATCTTAATCTTAAAAACTAAGATTGGTCAGAGCTAGTCTTAGTTAGATTTGTCAGATCTGGTCTTGGATTTACATTGGTCTGTTCTAGCCTTAGATTTAGATTAGTCCGATCTAGTCTTAGTTAGATTGGTCAGATCTAGTCTTGGATTTTGATTGGTCTGTTGTAGTCTTAGGTAGATTGGTCAGATCTAGTCTCATATTTAAATTGGTCTGTTCCGGCGTTAGACTTAGATTAGTCTGATCTAGTCTTAGTTAGAATGGTCAGATCTAGTCCTGGATTTAGATTGGTCTGTTCCAGCCTTAGACTTAGATTAGTCCGATCTAGTCTTAGTTAGATTGGTCAGAGTTAGTCTTGGATTTTGATTGGTCTGTTGTAGTCTTAGGTAGATTGGTTAGATCTAGTCTCATATTTAAATTAGTCTGCTCTAGTCTTAGTTAGATTGGTCAGATGTAGTCTTGGATTAAGATTGGTCTGTTCCAGCCTTAGACTTAGATTAGTCCGATCTAGTCTTAGTTAGATTGGTCAGAGTTAGTCTTGGATTTTGATTGGTCTGTTGTAGTCTTAGGTAGATTGGTCAGATCTAGTCTCATATTTAAATTAATCTGATATAGTCTTAGTTAGATTGGTCAGATCTAGTCTTGGATTAAGATTGGTCTGTTCCAGCCTTAGACTTAGATTAGTCCGATCTAGTCTTAGTTAGATTGGTCAGATCTAGTCTTGGATTTAGATTGGACTGTTTTAGTCTTAGGCAGATTGGTCAGATGTAGTTTCATATTTAGATTGGTCTGTTCTAGTCTTAGTAAGATTGGTCAGATCTAGTCTTGGATTTAGATGGGTCTGTTCTGGTCTTAGACTAAGATTAGTCTAGTCTTCCAACCAATCTAGTCTTTGTTAGATTGGTCAGATCTGGTCTTAGATTTAGATTGGTCTGTTCTAGTCTTAGGCTTGGACTACGTCAGTCCAGGTGCCAAGGATTGAGTGCCCTGAGAACAGGAGGACTTGGCTGAATGAGAACATCCTGAGTCACCAACTTGTCTTCTCCTTGCAGGGCACTCAGTGAACAATGCGGTGAGGGATACAAGTGCAATGGACACTCTACCGCTCAATGGTAACTTTAACAACAGCTACTCACTCCGCAGCGTGGACAGTGTGCAGGTGGTCGACTGCGGACTGAGTTTGGACGACGCGGCCTTGGAGAAAATGATCATCTCTGAGCTGGTACACAACAACCTGCGTGCCTGCAACAAAAGCCACCAACAGCAACCCCCCAGTTTGCACCACCAGCACCCGCAGTACCACACTCGCCACCACAAGGCGGAGCGGGCTCCGCCCACGGTGACGGTGGTCGGCAGCAGCGAAGACGACGCCATCGTGGCCGACGCGTCGTCTTTGGTGCAGATGAGCGAGGCGGTGGGCCTGGAGCTGCACCACCAACACCAGCTGGAGGCGCCGCTCATCCCCCAGCGGACTCACTCGCTTCTGTACGCCCCCGAGAAGAAGGTGAGGACCGGCGGGGGAGTGCAGACCTTGGCGGGCCCGCTGACTCCCGACAACCGCCACCTGGGTAGTCTGCAGTCTCCAAACAGAGACTCCTCGTACACGAGTATGCCGAACCTGAGGGACTCGCCTTCTCCCCAGAGCAGTCCGGAAGCGCCGGAGGACTTGTCTCCATCCAAGAGGAGCGAGAAGGAGAACGAGGACGTTTACTACAAGAGCATGCCTAACTTGGACTCCGGCCACCAGCTGCAGGCCTGCTACCAAATAGGCCGAGGGACGAGCGAGGGCTACATTATTCCCGTCCCAGAAGGTGACGTGCGGGAAGGACAGATGCAACTCGTCACGAGCCTTTAAATGTCTTTCAACGCGTCACTTAAAGCATTTACAGCCGTGACCCCCGCGGGGGGCGTGTCTTGTCAGCGGACACGCCTCCTTCATCCCTAACTTCCTCTTTTCAACAGTGTACAGTTTCAACTTTTACAGACAAGCCGATTATGTATTTAAATGTGCTGCTGCTGTCAAACATGTACGGTACCAGGATAGAAGCCTGTGAAAAGCATTTAAAAAAAGGTTGTACATACATACGTACATACATACATACATACAGACAGACAGACGTACATACAGACATACATACAGACAGACATACAGACAGACGTACATACATACATACATACATACGTACATACATACATACAGACAGACAGACAGACATACATACAGACAGACAGACGTACATACATACATACAGACAGACAGACAGACAGACAGACGTACATACATACATACGTACGTACATACATACATACGTACACACATACATACATACGTACGTACATACATACATACGTACATACATACATACATATATACATACATACATACGTACGTACATACATACATACATAAATACATACATACGTACGTACATACATACATACATACGTACGTACATATATACATACATACATACGTACGTACATACATACGTACGTACATACATACATACATATATACATACATACGTACGTACATATATACATACATACATACGTACATACATACGTACATACATACATACGTACATACATACATACATATATACATACATACATACGTACGTACGTACATACATACATACATACATACGTACATACATACGTACGTACATACATACATACATATATACATACATACATACGTACGTACATACATACATACGTACGTACATACATACATACATATATACATACATACATACATACATACATACATACATACGTACATACGTACATACATACATACGTACATACAGACAGACAGACAGACGTATGTACATACATACGTACATACATACATACGTGCATACACACATACATGCATACAGACAGACAGACGTACGTACGTACATACCTACTTGCATACATACATACATACATATATATACATATGTATACATACATAAATACTTACATATATACATACGAACATATGTGCATACACACATACATGCATACAGACAGACGTACGTACCTACGTACGTACGTACATACATATGTAGATGCATATATACATATGTATACATACATATATACAGACAGACATACATATATACATACATACATACATTTGTATTCCTACATATATACAGACAGACATACATACATACGTACGTACGTACATACATATATGCAGACAGACATACATACATATATACATACATACATACATATGTACATACATACATAATCTACATACATACATACATATATACAGACAGACATACATACAGACAGACATACATACATATATACATACATACATACATACATACGTACATACATACATACTCTACATACATACATACATATATACAGACAGACATACATACATACATACATACATACATACATACATATATACATACATACATACATATATACATACATACATACGTACATACATACATACATACATACATACATACATATATACATATATACAGACAGACATACATACATACATATATACATACATACATACATATATACATACATACATACGTACATACATACATACATACATACATACATACATACATACATGCATACGTACATACACCACGTCGTGTTTTTCTATGGTGGACACGCAGACCGGGACACAACCTGGTCCTGGTCCTGGTCCTAGTCCTAGTCCTCCTTCTTGCCCGTCTTGTTTGGATCGCTAGCAAGCCAGCCTGGCCTTATATTTTCTCAAGTGTACATGGAATTGTAGTCAAGAATAACGGCTGGAAATATATATTTTGTTGTATTGCTAGCGTAAAATACAAATTGTTGGTTATGAAAACAATGTAAAAAAGGAAGAGCGAGAGACAATTGTGTCCAAGTTGTGAATGTGAACAGCAAGAAGTGCTGGATGACCTTCCTTACCACTCCTCTTTATATTCACCAAGATGTTTATTAACCCAGACTTGACTGACATATTCCACCTGACAATGGAGCTTTCTTATGTCAATCATTGACTTCATCGTCTGACAAGTTAATTTATTGAAATCTTTCCCAAAAGAAAATGTGGGAAATATGTTGCTATTTTGCAGCACTGTACTGTAGCTCCTGGTTTGTCTCCTCTCCTCAAGACGGATGTAAAGTTCAACACTTCTTTGACCAATACAAAATAAATGTGAGATGTTTTGTCAACATAAATGGTGGTTTTTGATAGATCCTTCGCCTTGTTTTGCCACACCAAGTTTAGCCCTCAGCACTCGGAAAGCGAGTGAATTGCTTTCTGATTGATTCGCTCTTATGTGTTTTCTTGAATCGCCGCACGCTTTCAAAGAGCTGCTTTCACCACATTGGAGAGATCTGAGATGTCCGTGACAAACTCAGGTAGGAACATTGCAATGTAAATGTCTGCTTGGTACACCAATAAAGCTTCAAATGACTTATTTACATTTTCTACAGTCTTCAATCACACAAGTTTTCAAGAAAGACAAAAAGCTGGATAGTATGAGCGTGTGTGAGTGGGAACATGTGCTAGCACGGTGCTAACAAGTGGTCAATGTTACACTCTGCTGCGCTTGGAGATATGCATCATATCATATATATCAAGCTTATTGCTTATATATAGCTAGGTAGGTTTATTGGCATTGCACAAGTACAACAAAGCTTTGTTTTCAGCACAAACCCCTTCAAGATGAAACAAACAATCGGTGTACAGGGTTATAAACAAACAGTGTACATGGTTACAAACAAACAGTGTACAGGGTTACAAACAAACAGTGTACAGGGTTACAAACAAACAGTGTACAGGGTTATAAACAAACAGTGTACATGGTTATAAACAAACAGTGTACAGGGTTATAAACAAACAGTGTACATGGTTATAAACAAACAGTGTACAGGGTTATAAACAAACAGTGTACAGGGTTACAAACAAACAGTGTACAGGGTTACAAACAAACAGTGTACAGGGTTACAAACAAACAGTGTACAGGGTTACAAACAAACAGTGTACAGGGTTATAAACAAACAGTGTACATGGTTATAAACAAACAGTGTACAGGGTTACAAACAAACAGTGTACATGGTTATAAACAAACAGTGTACAGGGTTATAAACAAACAGTGTACGTGATTATAAACAAACAGTGTACAGGGTTATAAACAAACAGTGTACAGGGTTATAAACAAACAGTGTACATGGTTATAAACAAACAGTGTACAGGGTTACAAACAAACAGTGTACAGGGTTATAAACAAACAGTGTACATGGTTATAAACAAACAGTGTACAGGGTTACAAACAAACAGTGTACATGGTTATAAACAAACAGTGTACAGGGTTATAAACAAACAGTGTACATGGTTACAAACAAACAGTGTACATGGTTACAAACAAACAGTGTACATGGTTACAAACAAACAGTGTACATGGTTACAAACAAACAGTGTACATGGTTACAAACAAACAGTGTACAGGGTTACAAACAAACAGTGTACATGGTTACAAACAAACAGTGTACAGGGTTACAAACAAACAGTGTACAGGGTTACAAACAAACAGTGTACATGGTTACAAACAAACAGTGTACATGGTTACAAACAAACAGTGTACAGGGTTACAAACAAACAGTGTACAGGGTTATAAACAAACAGTGTACAGGGTTATAAACAAACAGTGTACATGGTTATAAACAAACAGTGTACAGGGTTACAAACAAACAGTGTACAGGGTTACAAACAAACAGTGTACAGGGTTATAAACAAACAGTGTACAGGGTTATAAACAGTGTACATGGTTACAAACAAACAGTGTACATGGTTACAAACAAACAGTGTACATGGTTACAAACAAACAGTGTACAGGGTTACAAACAAACAGTGTACAGGGTTATAAACAAACAGTGTACATGGTTATAAACAAACAGTGTACAGGGTTACAAACAAACAGTGTACAGGGTTACAAACAAACAGTGTACAGGGTTATAAACAAACAGTGTACAGGGTTACAAACAAACAGTGTACATGGTTATAAACAAACAGTGTACAGGGTTACAAACAAACAGTGTACAGGGTTACAAACAAACAGTGTACAGGGTTACAAACAAACAGTGTACAGGGTTACAAACAAACAGTGTACAGGGTTACAAACAAACAGTGTACAGGGTTATAAACAAACAGTGTACAGGGTTACAAACAAACAGTGTACAGGGTTATAAACAAACAGTGTACAGGGTTACAAACAAACAGTGTACAGGGTTATAAACAAACAGTGTACAGGGTTACAAACAAACCGTGTACAGGGTTACAAACAAATTGTTATTGGACTTCTGTGCTAGTCATGGACTTTGTTGCGTCGCACCAGTTTTTCCTCCTGGGGAATCTAAGTTACTGGTCAATCCCAAGTTATTTCGATGACATATATGCTGAGTAAGAAGGACCGTCATGACAGAATTTGAATATTTTCAAGTTTTACTAAAGCTTTAGGAGATCAGCTTAACCAATACATTCATATCGGCTACTCTAGTTGATCTGACATTCAAACGGAAAAGTCCACTCTTTGCACACACAAAAAGCCCCCATCTCCCCCCTCTCAACACTGATAAGGAAAAGAGTGGGGGTTGTAGTTCACAGTTCAAGGGTGAAGACACTAACCAAGTATCTGAAATGTCAAAAGAAACTGCTGGAATATACAAAGGAAAAGTACTAGCTGCTCTAAACATGGATATGTAGAAAGAAAGAACTCTTAAACATATACGCATCCTCCACAACTTGCAATAACAAACAACCATGTTCAAGCATAAGGATGCTCATAGGTGTACCTGGTACCAGAGCAAGACTATGGCATCCCCATACAGGACCCCATGCAAGGTATCCAAGAAGGCCCAATACTCTGAAGTCTTGTTTGGTGCGTACACACAAACTACAGTCAGAGTTGACGCCTTCCAACCACATGGCGAAGGGAGGCGACCCTCTTGTCCACATGGATGAACTCCAACGTACTGGCACTCAGCCGGGGGCCATTTGTGGCACTCAGCCGGGGGCCATTTGTGGCACTTAGCCGGGGGCCATTTGTGGCCCACAGCTCATTTCTATTGTCTTTCCAGAAATATGATACAAAAGAAAATCAATTAAAGAAAAGTAGAATAAAAGAGCAAACATATCAAATGTAAGAAGAAAATGTTGATTCTGACAGACATTTTTTTTTCTTTTTTTTGTCATTTCTCAAAAACTAAAAATTAATCTAAATCAATGTTGTTAGGAATTATAAACATGTTAACGACTCCATTTAGTTCACATTAAATATTACACTTTGAAATGTTTTTTAGGGGAAATATTGCATATTTTGTGTGTTTGCCATTAAAAAAAAAAGAGTTTTCTTTTGCAAAAAAAGCATAAAACAAGCAACCCCCAAAAAAAGGTAAAAAAATAATAAAAACTTATAATTGACGGATAGATCTGAAGTTGATCAAGCGACTTAAGAAAATAATAATGCTATTGTATGACCTGTATTTATTACTTTTATGAGTGGCCCCCTTTTATATTCCCAAAAACTTGAGTGAAATTTTTAAAATGTTTGTATTCATTGCTCAAAAAATAATAATCAATGTTGCTATGAATTATTGACCCATTTAACTCCAGTAACTGTTCCATTTTTGGGGGGAAATATTGTGAATTGTGTGTTTGCCATAACAAAAACAGGGTTGGATTAGACAAAAAAGGCATACATCATCAAAAAAACGTAAATTTGACAGTTGCACCTGAATTTAATCTGGAGATTCAAGCATTGAATAAGAATAAGAATTGATTAGTTATTTTTAACATTTTATTGACTGAGACCCAATGGGGTCCCCAAGATCAAAGTTGAGGAGACCCCAAAATGTTAAAAAAAAAAAAAAGAAGTATATATCGCATTGCTTTTGAAAGTGAAAGACATTAACATCCTTCTTCTGGGGGAAAAGTTTCCTTACCAGTAATTTATGACTTTGACACGTAAAAAACATGACAAAGTCCAGGTTTGTGCTTTCTTCAGGGAAAAAGTATAAAAGTGTTTTGTTTGGCGTCATCTCTGCTGTGAAAAATGCTGCTCTTAACAACTACTGCTGTATTTAAAAGGAGGGACTTCAATGCTCGTGATTGGCAAACACAGCCATGTCATGAAAGCTGTGGTGTTGTTACGTCGCAGCACAAACTTCAGTCAAAGCGGAGATTTGTCCGTCCTCAACTTCAAATGTGCACATTGGTGAGCCACACATTGGTGAGCCACACATTGGTGAGCCACACATTGGTGACCCACAGGCCTCCCAGTCGTCTCGCCGAGGTGACAAATCCAATTAACCTGCCTTGCTTTAATCCCTCCCATCATTATCAAATAACCAGATGCAGGATTTCAAGTGGCGGAGGAAGGGAAGATGAAATAACTTGTTCCAGTTTCACCTCCAGGGGGATCAAACTCATTCTTAAGGCAGCTTTTCAAGGTGAGACCCAGAGAGAATATCATCATGATATCAACAGTATGTTACATCATCCACTGTATATGAATATCATCATGATATCAACAGTATGTTACATCATCCACTGTATATGAATATTGTAATGATATCAACAGTATGTTACATCATCCACTGCAGGGGTCACCAACGCGGTGCCCGCGGGCACCAGGTCGCCCGTAAGGACCAGATGAGTCGCCCGCGGGCCTGTTCTAAAAAAAAATAAAAATATATATATATTTTTTTTTTTAAATTAAATCTACATAGAAAAAACACAAGATACACTTTCAATCAGTGCATCAACCCAAACAACCTCCCCCATGCACACTCATCCACACCCACTCACACAAAAGGGGTTATTTCTTTCTGCTACCAATATTCTGGTTCCCACAACATAGACAACACATCTGCAAGGGACACAGTCCCTGAACACAACATAGACAACACATCTGCAAGGGACACAGTCCCTGAACACAACATAGACAACACATCTGCAAGGGCCACAGTCCTTGAACACAACATAGACAACACATCTGCAAGGGCCACAGTCCTTGAACACAACATAGACAACACATCTGGAAGGGACACAGTCCCTGAACACAACATAGACAACACATCTGCAAGGGCCACAGTCCTTGAACACAACATAGACAACACATCTGCAAGGGCCACAGTCCCTGAACACAACATAGACAACACATCTGCAAGGGACACAGTCCCTGAACACAACATAGACAACACATCTGCAAGGGACACAGTCCCTGAACACAACATAGACAACACATCTGCAAGGGACACAGTCCCTGAACACAACATAGACAACACATCTGCAAGGGACACAGTCCCTGAACACAACATAGACAACACATCTGCAAGGGACACAGTCCCTGAAGCACACATGATTGTATAGGCTGCTGGTCCACTAACATTTTCATTAATTACTATTTTTTATGTAATTACTTTTATATTGTTTTACTTTCTTTTTTATCCAAGAAAATGTTTTTTATTTATTTATCTTATTTTATTTTTAAAAAAAGGGCCTTATCTTCAATAGACCAGGTTGTCAATGAAATTAGATTTGTTTAAAGGTTTTTTTAAACCAGGCCCAGTCCAGATAATGTCCAAGTGGGACTCAGCAACACACACCTTCATTCATGTACACAGAAACAAATTAGGGAACACAACAGATTGCATATAATTTATAAACAAAATTACATTTTCAAAATAAGCATTTATGTACAGTCCAGATTATGTCCAGGTCACTCAAATGAGGGAACACAACAACAGATATCATATAATCTATAAACACAATTATACTTTCAAAATAAGACTTTGAGGACTTCTCATCTTTTTTTTAATGTTTTTTGGCATCATTATCGTTTTCAGCCATGTAACTTTCTAAAGTTAGAAAATACTGAATAAATGTTTTAAAGAAAGTAATACTAAGTGAATATCTGTTTTTGGCCTTAAAAATAAACATTTTACCGAGTACTATAATTAAATGGACTAAATCATGATTGTCAATGAACTCTCCTAAAATAACAGAAACCACATTAAGCTTCATAAACAAACCAATCCTTAAACACATTTTTTCAACTTCCACCCAAAACAAAGACACAATATGACAATACCAAAACAAATGCAGGGTGGATTCAGGCTCCTGACAACAAAATGGGCAATCATCTGACTCTGTCACATTCCATCATTTTAACATTTTCCCTGTGGGTAAGAAGTTATAAATAATTTAAATTTGAAAATAACGATTTTGCACATGGATAGTGGTTTTATAGATTAGTTTGAATATGGCATCCCATGGCAACGGGCAGTCAAAAAAGTCCTCCCATTTTCCATTTGTGTTGTATGAGGCAGCCTTCAAAGATTTCTTTATTAAATAAAAATTATATATTTTTCTATTTATTTTAGTTCCTTTTTGCCAACTAGAATTTCTTATTAGAGGTTTACAAACTAATAATTTAGTAGTTCCATAATTAATTATTTGTTTCCATCTTTTCCCAATTACTCCAGTTAGTTGATCAAATGAAAAGCTTGAGCAAGCATCACCATACATAGCTCTAAATTCATCATACTTCATAATTTTACCATTCTCATTGATAATATCATTGACAAAAATGATTCCTCTTTCAAACATATTTTTCCAAAAGAAAGGCTTTCCATCTATTACAATATTAGAGTTCATCCATATTAACTGCTGCAAAAAAAAACCACTCCACTGACACATGCCTTCTCTATGTGACTTCAGAACTAACCACTCCACTGACACATGCCTTCTCTATCTGACTTCAGAACTAACCACTCCACTGACACATGCCTTCTCTATCTGACTTCAGAACTAACCACTCCACTGACACATGCCTTCTCTATGTGACTTCAGAACTAACCACTCCACTGACACATGCCTTCTCTATCTGACTTCAGAACTAACTACAGAATCTCCTCTCTGGTCAACAAAAGCACCTTGAGGATTCTGGCGGGAACTCTCGTTCAACCCTTTTTCCATTAAGCATGCACCCCAAAACCCTCAAATCTAAACTCCAAACATCTCAGAACAAGCTAGTCAGATTACTTCTAGACCTCCACCCCAGATCCCACCTCACTCCTACCCACTTCTCTAAAGTGGGCTGGCTCAAGGTGGAGGACAGAGTAAAACAACTTGCACTGAGCCTAGTCTATAAAATCCACTACACCTCCCTGATACCGAAGTACATGTCAAACTACTTCCTTAACGTAAATGACCGCCATAACCACAACACCAGGGGGAGCTCCACTAACCACGTTAAACCCAGATTCCGAACTAACAAAGGTCTTAACTCATTCTCTTTCTATGCCACATCAATGTGGAATGCGCTCCCAACAGGTATAAAAGAAAGGGCATCTCTATCCTCCTTCAAAACCGCAATAAAAGTTCACCTCCAGGCAACTTCAACCCTAAACTAACACCCTCCCCGGATTGCTAATAATCAAATGTAAACAATCAAATGCAGATACTTTTTCTTATGCCTTCTGATCTCTCTCTCTCTCTCTCTCTCTCTCTCTCTCTCTCTCTCTCTCTCTCTCTCTCTCTCTCTCTCTCTCTCTCTCTCGCTCTCTTTCTCTCTCTCTCTCTATATGTCCACTACTTGATGTCCATATCCCCCCCCCCCCCCTCCACACCCCTGATTGTAAATAATGTAAATAATTCAATGTGGTTATCTTGTGTGATGACTGTATTATGATGATAGTATATATGATAGTATATATCTGTATCATGAATCCATTTAAGTGGACCCCGACTTAAACAAGTTGAAAAACTTATTGGGGTGTTACCATTTAGTGGTCAATTGTACGGAATATGTACTTCACTGTGCAACCTACTAATAAAAGTCTCAATCAATCAATCAAAGTATATTTATAGAGAAGAAACACTACTTTTACTCCGCTCCATTTATCTACATTCAGCTCGCTACTCGCTACTGATTTTTATCCATCTGTTAATGCACGCTTTGTTTGTTTTGGTCTGTCAGACAGACCTTCAAAGTAGGATGTATCGCATGCCTGCGTTTCACCAATCAGATGCAGTCACTGGTGACGTTTGACTCCGTTTCACCAATCAAATGCAGTCACTGGTGACGTTTGACTCCGTTTCACCAATCAGATGCAGTCATTGGTGATGTTTGACTCTGTTTCACCAATCACATGCAGTCACTGGTGACGTTTGACTCGTTATTGTGTGTATGTCCTATAATCATGTTTATTATTGTGTGTATGTCTTATAATCATGTTTATTATTTTGTGTATGTCCTATAATCATGTTTATTATTATGTCTTTGTCCTATAATCATGTTTATTATTGTGGCTTTGTCCTAAAATCCTGTTTATTATTGTGTGTATGTCCTATAATCATGTTTATTATTGTGTCTTTGTCCTATAATCATGTTTATTATTGTGTTTTTGTCCTATAATCATGTTTATTATTGTGGCTTTGTCCTAAAATCATGTTTATTATTGTGGCTTTGTCCTAAAATCATGTTTATTATTGTGTGTATGTCCTATAGTCATGTTTATTATTGTGTGTATGTCTTATAATCATGTTTATTATTTTGTGTATGTCCTATAATCATGTTTATTATTATGTCTTTGTCCTATAATCATGTTTATTATTGTGGCTTTGTCCTAAAATCCTGTTTATTATTGTGTGTATGTCCTATAATCATGTTTATTATTGTGTCTTTTTCCTATAATCATGTTTATTATTGTGTTTTTGTCCTATAATCATGTTTATTATTGTGGCTTTGTCCTAAAATCATGTTTATTATTGTGTGTATGTCCTATAATCATGTTTATTATTGTGTCTTTGTCCTATAATCATGTTTATTATTGTGGCTTTGTCCTAAAATCATGTTTATTATTGTGTGTATGTCCTATAATCATGTTTATTATTGTGTGTATGTCCTATAATCATATTTATTATTTTGTGTATGTCCTATAATCATGTTTATTATTGTGTGTATGTCCTATAATCATGTTTATTATTGTGTGTATGTCCTATAATCATGTTTATTATTGTGTCTTTGTCCTATAATCATGTTTATTATTGTGGCTTTGTCCTAAAATCATGTTTATTATTGTGTGTATGTCTTATAATCATGTTTATTATTGTGTGTATGTCCTATAATCATGTTTATTATTGTGTGTATGTCCTATAATCATATTTATTATTGTGTGTATGTCCTATAATCATGTTTATTATTGTGTGTATGTCCTATAATCATGTTTATTATTGTGGCTTTGTCCTAAAATCATGTTTATTATTGTGTGTATGTCCTATAATCATGTTTATTATTGTGTGTATGTCCTATAATCATGTTAATTATTGTGTGTATGTCTTATAGTCATGTTTATTGTGTGTACATTGTATAATAATGTTTATTGTGTGTACATTTTATAATAATGTTTATTGTGTGTATAATATTATTTATTGTGTGTGTTTTTTATACATTTTGATTTCTATTTACTGTTTTAATTGGTTTTACCCTTTAAAATCGTTTTTAATCATATTTATTTTTATATTGGTTTTATATGTATTTATTTTTTGTTTTTATTCGGTCATTGGTGGAGCTAAGAATAATATTTGAATATATTGTTTTTAATATTGTTTTGAATATTGTTGTGCAGCACTTTGGAAAAAATGTTGTTGTTTAAATGTGCTATATAAATGAAGTGGATTGGATTGGGTTGATTATAATAATGTTTATTGTGTGTGTGTCCTATGATAATATTTATTGTGTGTGTGTCCTATGATAATATTTATTGTGTGTGTGTCCTATGATAATATTTATTGTGTGTACGTCCTATAATAACGTTTATTGTGTGTATATCCTATAATAATGTTTATTGTGTGTATGTCCTATAATAATATTTATTGTGTGTATGTCCTATAATAATATTTATTGTGTGTGTGTCCTATGATAATATTTATTGTGTGTACGTCCTATAATAATGTTTATTGTGTGTATATCCTATAATAATGTTTATTGTGTGTATGTCCTATAATAATATTTATTGTGTGTATGTCCTATAATAATATTTATTGTGTGTGTGTCCTATGATAATATTTATTGTGTGTACGTCCTATAATGTTTATTGTGTGTATATCCTATAATAATGTTTATTGTGTGTATGTCCTATAATAATATTTATTGTGTGTGTGTCCTATGATAATATTTATTGTGTGTACGTCCAATAATAATGTTTATTGTGTGTGTGTCCTATAATAATTGTTATTGTTAAGGTAATTTTTTTTATATGCTGCTGCTGACATTTAGGGTGTGTTGTTGCGGCTGGATGTGAGGCTGAAGAGAGGCGGGTCCGTTGTCAATCATTCTCTGGGTGGGTGTGTCACTCATGTCGTATTAATCCTTATTTTCTAATATTTTCGGGATCGACCTTCCTGCCACTAAACCTGCAGAAAATAGTTCTTCTCAGGTTTCTACATGTTTACTTTTTCACACTTTGCATTTTTTTTTACACTTTATGAAGCATTTCTTACATATTCCTTATTTTGAAGATCTTATAGTTAAGTGTTGAATGTGATTTGACTATTTTGTTGACATTGTTGGAGTGTTTTCATGTTTGTGTTGACATTTCCTTTCTGCCTTGATAGCTGAGGGATTACAATCACAGGAAGTTACATTTTTAACATTTTTGTCCTGCTCCTTTCCACAGGTGACAAAACATAGGACTAGTCAGGGATAATAAAACACTTATTTGGTGATACAGTCTCCAATCATGTCGCCCACTGAACAAATACATTCAAATGAGGTCTTTAAAGGTCATCTATTGTCAGTGTTTTTAGGAAGGAATAGACTTGTATTGTCTTAGCGCAATAAGAACAATAAAGGTGTCAAATACAGAACTTTCTGTGTGCGGACTAAAAACATTCCGTATTATTAAAAAGCTCCATGTTGCATTTCCAGATGTGTCTTTGTTTGGACTCTGCATCCACTTCAAGCAGCACGTTTAAAGGCCTCGGGAAGCTGTGCCGAGGATGAGATCCATAAAGCAGCCAATGGACTGTGTTGATAATTAATAAGTAGAGTTGTAACCTTGAGTGCAGCTGAGCATTGACACGGAATATTGATTCACAACTTCCTTGCTGGTGGCAAAGGTGCTCTGTGAAGACAAGATAGAAAATATATTATGGATGTCTCTGTTGGACGGCACTTTCTCATTACCATTCAAAAGAGTCGTACAAGAGAAAACCTTGTCACGCTGATCCCGGCCAAGCGGTCCCGAAGGGTCAGGATGACCGTGAGCGGCTCTACAATTCAAAGGACAATTTCTGAGTGTGATCTTTGCCACGTTCCTTGTGCTGTGATGTCATGATCCTGCCGAGCAGCTGTCCTTACCAACTGTCCTTACCAACTGTCCTTACCAACTGTCCACAAATGATGTCTGTTGAAACTAACACCCAGTTGACCAAAAACTGAACCCAAACCTTCTTAATTGTCAGTAGTACATGCTTCAAAGTACTTTCAACAATATGAATTCAAAGTGTCAACCATCCATCTTCTTCTGCTTATCCGAGGTCAGCAGCCTAAGACCAGACTTGCCTCTGCCCAGCCACTTCATCCAGCTCCTCCCGAGGTGTTCCCAGGCCAGCCGGGAGACAGAGTCTTCCCCGTGGCCTCCTACCAATTGGACTTGCCCTAAACACCCAAGGAGGAAACTCATTTTGGCCGCTGGTGCCCGTGGTCTTGTCCTTTCGGTCAAAACCCAAAGCTCATGACCATAAGCCAGGATGGGAACGTAGATGGACATTGAGAGCTTTGCCTTCCGGCTCAGCTCCTTCTTCCGTCCGCATCCCCGCAGACGCCGCACCGATCCGCCTGTCGATCTCACGATCCACTCTTCCCACACTCGTGACTCCCAGGTACTTGAACTCTTTCACTTGGGACGAGATCTGCTCCCCAACCCGGAGATGGCACTCCACCCTTTTCCGGGCGAGAACCATGGACTCGGACTTATAGGTGCTGATTTTCCTCCCAGTCGCTTCACCCGCAGCTGCGAACCGATCCAGTGAGAGCTGAAGATCCTGGCCAGATGAAGCCAGCAGGACCACATCATCCGCAAAAAGCAGAGACCTAATCCTGCAGCCACCAAACTGGATCCACTCAAGGTCCTGACTGTGCATGTTTAATGTATTCTAAGATTGTCTGTTAAAATGAAGCCAATATTGACATTTTTGTACTTCCCTTTATTTTGAAAAGTATCGAACAGTATTGATATACATTTTGGTACCTGTACCAAATTATTGGTATCAAGACAACCGTAGTCCAGTGTGGCTAATATATGGAAAAATATTTTTACATTTGGTGTTTGCGACCTATATAGTTAATAGTCCAGAAAGTAGGGTTGCTAGAAGCAGTTGGAGTGAAAATACAAGTCAAATGTGTTGGATAACTGATCTTGTTTGGCTGTAGACTTGGAGTATTTGGCTGTAGACTTGGAGTATTTGGCTGTAGACTTGGAGTATTTGGCTGTAGACTTGGAGTATTTGGCTGTAGACTTGGAGTATTTGGCTGTAGACTTGGAGTATTTGGCTGTAGACTTGGAGTATTTGGCTGTAGACTTGGAGTATTTGGCTGTAGACTTGGAGTATTTGGCTGTAGACTTGGAGTATTTGGCTGTAGACTTGGAGTATTTGGCTGTAGGTTGGAGTATTTGGCTGTAGACTTGGAGTATTTGGCTGTAGACTTGGAGTATTTGGCTGTAGACTTGGAGTATTTGGCTGTAGGTTGGAGTATTTGGCTGTAGGTTGGAGTATTTGGCTGTAGGTTGGAGTATTTGGCTGTAGGTTGGAGTATTTGGCTGTAGACTTGGAGTATTTGGCTGTAGGTTGGAGTATTTGGCTGTAGGTTGGAGTATTTGGCTGTAGACTTGGAGTATTTGGCTGTAGACTTGGAGTATTTGGCTGTAGACTTGGAGTATTTGGCTGTAGGTTGGAGTATTTGGCTGTAGGTTGGAGTATTTGGCTGTAGACTTGGAGTATTTGGCTGTAGATTGGAGTATTTGGCTGTAGACTTGGAGTATTTGGCTGTAGACTTGGAGTATTTGGCTGTAGACTTGGAGTATTTGGCTGTAGGTTGGAGTATTTGGCTGTAGACTTGGAGTATTTGGCTGTAGACTTGGAGTATTTGGCTGTAGACTTGGAGTATTTGGCTGTAGACTTGGAGTATTTGGCTGTAGGTTGGAGTATTTGGCTGTAGGTTGGAGTATTTGGCTGTAGACTTGGAGTATTTGGCTGTAGATTGGAGTATTTGGCTGTAGACTTGGAGTATTTGGCTGTAGACTTGGAGTATTTGGCTGTAGACTTGGAGTATTTGGCTGTAGGTTGGAGTATTTGGCTGTAGACTTGGAGTATTTGGCTGTAGATTGGAGTATTTGGCTGTAGACTTGGAGTATTTGGCTGTAGATTGGAGTATTTGGCTGTAGGTTGGAGTATTTGGCTGTAGGTTGGAGTATTTGGCTGTAGGTTGGAGTATTTGGCTGTAGATTTGGAGTATTTGGCTGTAGGTTGGAGTATTTGGCTGTAGACTTGGGAGAATTTGTCTGTAGACTTGGAGTATTTGGCTGTAGATCGGAGTATTTGGCTGTAGATTTGGAGTATTTGGCTGTAGACTTGGAGTATTTGGCTGTAGATTTGGAGTATTTGGCTGTAGATTGGAGTATTTGGCTGTAGATTCGGAGTACTTGGCTGTATACCTGGAGTATTTGGCTGTAGACTTGGGAGTATTTGGCGGTAGATTGGAGTATTTGGCTGTAGATTGGAGTATTTGGCTGTAGACTTGGGAGTATTTGGCGGTAGATTGGAGTATTTGTCTGAAGATTGGAGTATGTGGCTGTAGACTTGGGAGAATTTGTCCGTAGACTTGGAGTATTTGGCTGTAGGTTGGAGTATTTGGCTGTAGATTTGGAGTATTTGGCTGTAGATTGGAGTATTTGGTTGTAGACTTGGAGTATTTGGTTGTATATTGGAGTATTTGGCTTTAGATCGGAGTATTTGGCTGTAGATTGGAGTATTTGGCTGTAGACTTGGAGTATTTGGCTGTGGATTGGAGTATTTGGCTGTAGACCTGGAGTATTTGGTTGTAGATTGGAGTATTTGGCTGTAGACTTGGAGTATTTGGTTGTATATTGGAGTATTTGGCTTTAGATCGGAGTATTTGGCTGTAGATTGGAGTATTTGGCTGTAGACTTGGAGTATTTGGCTGTGGATTGGAGTATTTGGCTGTAGACCTGGAGTATTTGGTTGTAGATTGGAGTATTTGGCTGTAGACTTGGAGTATTTGGTTGTATATTGGAGTATTTGGCTTTAGATCGGAGTATTTGGCTGTAGATTGGAGTATTTGGCTGTAGACTTGGAGTATTTGGCTGTGGATTGGAGTATTTGGCTGTAGACCTGGAGTATTTGGTTGTAGATTGGAGTATTTGGCTGTAGATTGGAGTATTTGGCTGTAGACTTGGAGTATTTGTCTGTAGATTGGAGTATTTGGCTGTAGACTTGGAGTATTTGGCTGTGGATTGGAGTATTTGGCTGTAGATTGGAGTATTTGGCTGTAGATTGGAGTATTTGGCTGTAGACTTGGAGTATGTGTCTTTAGCACACTGCCATTAGGAACATGTAGAGCAAAGTAAAATGTCCTAGGCAATAGAAAGTCCATCCTCATTTGACATCCCAGGAAATGTCTTATTATCAGTTGATAGCTGACAAAAAAGCGTCCTTCTTCTTGAACAATTCAAGTCTGAAGTCTCACAAGGAACAAGGGCAGGTCTTGCCAATCATGCAAAAGTCAATTTCCTATTCCCTGGATGGCAGTGCTGATACCAGCATTATGTTGACCAAAAAAGGACAAGCAATTAATTATATCTGAGCGGAGGTTTGGTATCGCCTAGCAATCAAAAGTAGATTTCAATGATGGCAGAGTTGCTCCTTTCAGATCCTTCCTCTCTTAATACAGCAGCTAGATTGCTAGCGCCACATTTGTGATCTTCATAACATTGAGAGTCGGCGCCATGAATGGTTCCTTTTCAAAGTTCCAGCACAATTCCTGGAAATAGACTTTTAATGGGAATGTATTTCAGTAACAGCGGATGATTGATTTACTTTCACCCTTTAATTCCCACACATGGGAATTAATGTGCTCATAAATGCCCGTGTTTTATTTCATATGCTAATTCCTTCATGCTCACGCCGGTTAAAGCCGAGCTGCGGGGGTCCTGACAGATGTGGACAGATCTGTGTGTGGGGGTCCTGACAGATGTGGACGGATCTGTGTGTGGGGGTCCTGACAGATGTGGAGAGCTGCGTTTGTCTCGGCCACGTCAGACACTTCAGCTTTGAGGTGAAAGCAAACATTGCAAGTCAAGTTAGCGTGGGATTAAACCTGATATATCATCACATACTGTACATGATATACACATATACATGATATACAGTATATCATCACATACTGTACATGATATACACATATACATGATATACAGTATATCATCACATACTGTACAGGCTGCTAGTTTAGCTGCAGTTGTAGTATTTGATGCAAACCTCTTGATCATTTGCTGTTCAAATGTTCTATCTACACTACAATCTGATTCTATCTACACTACAATCTGATTCTATCTACACTACAATCTGATTCTATCTACACTCGTCTGACTCACACCACTGATTCAGTGCAACGGTCCTGCAGCTAAAATACCGATTTAAAACATTTAAAAGGCCATTATGGTAGTTTTCATGCGGTTTATGAGGGATCCAATTGCAGTCAATTTAGTATGACTCACACGCTAATTAAAGCGTGTTCGTTAGTTTAGCTCGTTGCTCCGAGGTTTCTCTGTAGAAAGACATGAACTTGTCTGGTACGGGTGTCAAAAGAGACATTTTCAGATTAATCACGATTCTTATTTGTAACGATTCTTGATAAATTGAAAAAAATCTAAATTTTATTTTTAAATTTTTTTTTAATTTTAGGATTTTTTTAATCTGTCCTGTCATCCACTCAGACAAGTCCTATAGTAGATGTAGATGATCTAGATCTGCTCTACACATTGACTTTAGAAAAGACCATTTTTGAATACTTCTTGGTGTTCGACTTTATTAAATGTTTGGGTAGAATTTTATGCAGCAAAACCACTTTTCTTTTAAGTAATATGGAATTTGATCAGATCTG
>NC_084749.1:50861760-50866760 GCF_033978785.1 Entelurus aequoreus
TATATACTGTATATATATATATATATATATATATATATATATATATATACATATATATATATATATATATATATATATATATATATATATATATATATATATATATATATATATATATATATATATATATATATATATATATATGTATATATATATACACACACAGTACATGCCAAAAGTTTGGACACACCTTCTCCTCATTCAATGTGTTTTCTTTATTTTCATGACTATTTACATTGTAGATTGTCACATCAAAACTGTGAATGAACACATGTGGAGTTATGTACTTAACAAAAAAAGGTGAAATAACTGAAAACATGTTTTATACTCTAGTTTCTTCAAAATAGCCACCCTTTGCTCTGATTACTGCTTTGCACACTCTTGGCATTCTCTCCATGAGCTTCAGAGGTAGTTACCGGAAATGGTTTTCACTTCACAGGTGTGCTTTATCAGGGTGGATTCATGGAATTTCTTATTTGTGTCCATTATACATGTAGTATATATATGGTATATAGTATGTAGTATATATGGTATATAGTATGTAGTATATATGGTATATAGTATGTAGTATATATGGTATATAGTGTGTAGTATATATGGTATATAGTGTGTAGTATATATGGTATATAGTATGTAGTATATATGGTAGTATGTAGTATATATGGTATATAGTATGTAGTATATATGGTATATAGTATGCAGTATATAGTATATATGGTATATAGTGTGTAGTATATATGGTATATAGTATGCAGTATATAGTATATATGGTATATAGTATATATAATATATAGTATGTAGTATATATGGTATATAGTGTATCCAATGAAATGGCCAAGAAAGAGTCCCAGGACTGTGATTGAGCGTCATGTTGATTTATATCTGCCACACATTTATTGTTGCTGTGTTTATCTGCCAGGCGTGTTTGTGGGAGAAGAAAAAGCCTCCATTAATGTGGTCCCTGGTGCCAAGAAGGTTGGGGCCCCTGCCCTACAGCCTCTTGACTTATTGCAAAGCTTATGCAATCCATAATTGTGGTGGGTGGGTGCATGGTGGAGGTGATGGTGTGGGCTGAGCTCCTCCATGTTGGCAACTCCTGCAAGATGTTTGCAAGAAATGCAAGCAGCAGTTGATGGTAAACAATTGACGTGTAAATGAGAAGAATGATAGAAGAAGAATATGTCCATCATTTGCACGCTTCCCTCATCTGACACCTTTCATGCTTCTTGTTACTCTGCAATAATGAAAAGGTATCACTTTAGCACTTCCTCTAATTAACCTCATGAATTTATATTGGCTGCTGACTTTCTGCCACATCTTACATTTGCACCTTTTGCATCTTATCAACACTTTGGGAACAAACTCCTTACCTCCACCTGGAGGAAAGTGCTGACTCGGACCATAGGGCCACACTTCTTAGTACACACAACCTGTAACACAATACTTATTAAATACATTGTACACTGAAGTCAAACACAATACTTATTAAATACTTTGTACACTGAAGTCAAACACAATACTTATTAAATACTTTGTACACTGAAGTCAAACACAATACTTATTAAATACTTTGTACACTGAAGTCAAACACAATACTTATTAAATACTTTGTACACTGCCTTCACAGTGACGTCATGTCTGCACACTGCCTTCACAGTGATGTCATGTCTGCACACTGCAGACATGAGTGTCTGAATCAGGACAATGATGGACAATCAAACTACCATCCACACACTCCACTCACCTTGGACAATCAAACTACCATCCACACAGTCTGCACAATCAAACTACCATCCACACAGCCTGCACATTCAAACTACCATCCACACAGCCTGCACATTCAAACTACCATCCACACAGTCTGCACATTCAAACTACCATCCACACAGCCTGCACAATCAAACTACCATCCACACAGCCTGCACATTCAAACTACCATCCACACAGCCTGCACATTCAAACTACCATCCACACAGCCTGCACATTCAAACTACCATCCACACAGCCTGCACATTCAAACTACCATCCACACAGCCTGCACATTCAAACTACCATCCACACAGCCTGCACATTGAAACTACCATCCACACAGCCTGCACATTCAAACTACCATCCACACAGCCTGCACATTGAAACATTCCACTCACATGATGGGAGGTTTGTCAACTAGCGCCCATCAGACATTCAAACTACAAATTGTAGTTGGTCTATCATTCTTGTCCAAATCTGCCTTTCATGTTTCTGTTATTTGAGTGTTTTTGAACACTTTCTGCTTGAAATGATCACCGAGGTGACATTTTATGATCCTTGAGGCCAATCAATTCATTCCGTTTTATTTAAAGTTCCAACAACTTTTCAGGAGTTTGTCAAATGGAGCGAAAGCGATACTGGTAGTGATTTAATAAGCGAGGATAATTGAAAGGAGCATAACAGTAAAACAGGTGTTAACTGGTTGAGATCATCGTAAAACACCTCGTTTAATCAACAGACTTTTTTCCCCTTTTTCTGCTTTAATGGATGTTTTTTATTGCAGCTTTCATTGCTGCAGCTGTTCTTTCCATCTTCTAGTGAAGGCTCCCTCTTTGATCAATCACAAATAAATGTTCAAATGTACTTCCTAGTAAACATCTTTCACATTTGACCTTTGTGGCCCCCAGCTGCTGAGCCAGAGAGCCTCAGGACCTTTAAAACACCTTTTTACTCATCTTAATCAGTCATTATTTTACTAGTTGTGTCTCAATGTTATGTTTTTATTAACTCATTATTTTCTACATTTATTTTTTTCATGTTTTGTTTCATACTATATTGTTATAAATGGGGTTTAATTAGAGTTATTCTCCAGTGTGGACGCCCCAAAGGTGGCGTTTCCCCTCAAATACTTTATTATTGTCAATGATGCTGTACTTTTTCAGTGTGTGGCCCTCAGTTGAAAAAGTTTGGACACCCCTGCTCGAAAATGTCTATTTAAAAATGGATTCTTATAGAAAAAAAAAAAAATAAATAAATACAAATAAACAAATATATATATACAGTATATACATACCTATATGTATATATATATATATATATATATACATGGAATGACACTATATATAATATATATATATATATATTATATATATATATATATATATATATATATATATATATATATATATATATATATATATAATAAAATAAAATAAATACATATAAATATATATATATATATATATATATATATATATATATATATATATATATATATATATACCTGTATATTTATTTGTATTTATTTTATTTATTTTTTATTTTATTTATTTGTAAATTTTTTCTATAAGAATACATTTTTAAAAATACATTTTCACACACATATATATATATATATATTTTTTTTTTTTTAAATTAATTGTATTTATTTTTTATTTATTTTATTTTATTATTTTTTCTATAAGAATCAATTTTTAAAAATACATTTTTTGAGTATATAGTATGTGAGTATATTGTGTAATCAAGGGGTTGTTAACCTTTTGAAGTTTTCCACTACAGAAGGGCCTGGGACCCACTCAACGTTCCCTCTAAGGTGCGCGCCTGTGCAATTGCGCACTGCTCAAACATCCTCTGCGCACGGCAAATCTATGCCGCGCACAAACTCAAATACAAAAATAAGCGCATAACAATTTTCGACTTACGGACACGACAGAGAAAACAGTTTTGGTCATCGTTGTTCAAATATTGTAACATCTGTCGAGACGCTTTGAGGACTTGAATTCCATCCATCACTTTACTGAGCAAAACTCTTTATTGTCGGCCATAAACACATCACCAAAACATTAGTACAAAAAATGATATCTAGCAAAAGTGGTCATTTTCTGCAGTACAAAGCAGACCAAAAGCAACTTTGTTATATCAACAGCAGCCGCTGGCTCTTTCTCACTTGCGCCAACACATGCACATATGGCACTTAGCCAGTGATGCGTTTACAGACACACAAAAAGTGGGACAACTCCAATACCGCACGTAAAGGATCATTCCATGTCGTTACACTATGATTTACCAATCAAATGTGTGCTTATTCTAGTGTCATTTATTAGGAATCTTAATTTATAAATATTAATCATGAAATGCTGTTAGTATATTAAATAAATACTAATAAAAATATATTAAGTTGCAGGAATGTACACATAATCCCCTGCTTACATCTCATTGTGCAACGTGTGGATGTTTTAATGGGAACTAAATATCTACACATTATTTCCAAAGCAGGACCTCCACCCAGACAAACAGTACACAGTTCATGAAAAACAATATTTGTTGTTATTGTCATTGTAAGTGGGCCTAAACACTTCTATTAGAAATGGAAATGACTGCTGTCATTTGATTATAATAATAAGAGAATGTTGTTTGTCTATCTGTGTTGGCCCTGCGATGAGGTGGGGACTTGTCCAGGGTGTACACCGCCTTCCGCCCGAATGCAGCTGAAATAGGCCCCGGCGACCCCGAAAGGGACAAGCGGTATAAAATGGATGGATGGATGGAGATGTAACTTGTTATTTAGTGAGGTTTGGGCCAGGTGTGCTGCTGGTGTAGCCACAGTGTGCACGTGTGATGTTGCTCACATGGCCTCCACTCAATGTGCTGCTGGTGTAGCCACGGTGTGCACGTGTGATGTTGCTCACATGGCCTCCACTCAATGTGCTGCTGGTGTAGCCACAGTGTGCACGTGTGATGTTGCTCACATGGCCTCCACTCAATGTGCTGCTGGTGTAGCCACAGTGTGCACGTGTGATGTTGCTCACATGGCCTCCACTCAATGTGCTGCTGGTGTAGCCACAGTGTGCACGTGTGATGTTGCTCACATGGCCTCCACTCAATGTGCTGCTGGTGTAGCCACAATGTGCACGTGTGATGTTGCTCACATGGCCTCCACTCAATGTGCTGCTGGTGTAGCCACAGTGTGCACGTGTGATGTTGCTCACACACATCAACAATTAGAGGGAACTCAAATATTAGTACTGAAA
>NC_084749.1:50871760-50877164 GCF_033978785.1 Entelurus aequoreus
TTTCTGCAGGTTTAGTGGCAGGAAATAACGTCTGTGTAACATTATTTTGCCCTGTTATTCTTATTTAACTATGGAGATGAATGTTTGTTGTGTAGTAATTTTATAAATATTAAAAATATATCAATACTTATTTAAATGGTTTATGACCTAAGGAAAATAAGTAGCAGGAGAAAAACATATTTTATTTATATATTATATATTTTTTAAATATATTTTTATTTTGTAATTTCCTGTGGTTGTAATCCCTCAGCTATCAAGGCAGAAAGGAAATGTCAACACAAACATGAAAACACTCCAACAATGTCAACAAAATAGTCAAATCACGTTGAACACTTAACTATAAGATCTTCAAAATAAGGAATATGTAAGAAATGCTTCATAAAGTGTAAGAAAATAGTGAGAAAATGTAAACATGTAGAAACCTGAGAAGAACTATTTTCTGCAGGTTTAGTGGCAGGAAGTTACAGCAGTGCTCTAAAGGGTGAGCGAGGCTAAGGTGGTGTGGTATTAGCGCTCTTGCCTTGCATCATGTACACACCACATTGGTCTGACTACGGTCCCAAGCAAACATCCACAAAATGTCCAGGTGACTTTTCTTCTTTTATCCACCGGAAGTAATAATAATAATAATAATAGTAATGGATTAGATTTATATAGCGCTTTTCTACACGCTTTTAAAGCGCTTCACAGAAAAGTGAGAAGCCATCATTCATTCACACCTGCTGGTGGTAAGCTACTTTCATAGCCACAGCTGCCAGTAAAACTATCCATAGCGTTTCTACTCGTATGGATTCTTAATTCATCACTCCAAGCAACGTTTGTAAGTTTTACAATATAACTAAAACTATTCTTACTTAGTCTGTAGGAGTGTTTTCATGCATATTTGTACATGCTGTTGTAATGTAACCAAGCTAGTTAGCATTAGCTAATATGCTAACACTTGTATGAGTGTCTGTGTTAGTATTATTAACTTACATTCTTTTTGTATTGTTTCACTTTCACAAATTGAGTCTGTTTAGCTGATTGGAGAGCTAGCTTGTGCAGCTAGTGGGTCCATGACCATGACTTCTGTTTTGTTTGATCAGCCGTTGTACTGCCATGTTTGGAAACAATTAAGGTATGCAAATAAATATTTACAGAATATTTTTGTGTAAAAAAGTCATTTCATAACATATACAGTATATCTGCCACTTATAGTCCGCTGCAGCTAATATATGGAAACATGAGTTTTTTCCTAAAATTGAGTGGGTGTGGCTTATATAGTCCAGAAAAGACGGTATATTGATGTGGTTTTATCGGCCAGGCGCAGTGTCACCTGGTCAAGGTGCGAGGAAAAGGACTGTGGGTAATACGTCCCTGCTCAGCTCAACACGACTTTGCTTAAGCTGCCAGATGTCAGAAAATAAACATGTTGGTCATAAATAATTTCATCTGCCGAGGGAGAATCCAACATCCCCAGGAAATGTGTGGGAATCATCGGTTTCACGGCGTGCGCTGGCTTCAGAGGAGACCCGGGATTTAGGAGCATTACCACCACCATGACGTCTGAGGGGTGGATGGATCTTTGTTGGGTGGAGGTGTTCCATTTTGTGGCTGAGCTGACATCTCCGTTATCCTTCCATCAGTGAGTCATTTGCTCTCAAAAATAAATGCAAATGTATGGTTTATGGTCAATAATACGTCAAAAAGATACAAACCCCGTTTCCATATGAGTTGGTAAATGGTGTTAGATGTAAATATAAACGGAATACAATGATTTGTAAATCCTTTTCAAGCCATATTCAGTTGAATATGCTACAAAGACAACATATTTCATGTTCAAACTCATAAACTTTATTTTTGTGTGCAAATAATCATTAAGTTATAATTTGATGGCAGCAACACGTGACAAAGAAGTTGGGAAAGGTGGCAATAAATACTGATAAAGTTGAGGAATGCTCATCAAACACTTATTTGGAACATCCCACAGGTGTGCAGGCTAATTGGGAACAGGTGGGTGCCATGATTGGCTATAAAAGTAGATTCCATGAAATGCTCAGTCATTCACAAACAAGGATGGGGCGAGGGTCACCACTTTGTCAACAAATGCCTGAGCAAATTGTTGAACAGTTTAAGAACAACCTTTCTCAAGCAGCTATTGCAAGGAATTGAGGGATTTCACCATCTACGCTCCGTAATATCATCAAAGGGTTGAGAGAATGTGGAGAAATCACTGCAGGTAAGCAGCTAAGCCTGTGACCTTCCATCCCTCAGGCTGTACTGCATCAACAAGCCACATCAGTGTGTAAAGGATATCACCACATGGAACACTTCAGAAAGCCACTGTCAGTAACTACAGTTGGTCACTACATCTGTAAGTGCAAGTTGAAACTCTCCTATGTAAGGCGAAAACCGTTTATCAACAACACCCAGAAACGCCGTCGGCTTGGCTGGGCCTGAGCTCATCTAAGATGGACTGAAAAAAGTGGAAAAGTGTTCTGTGGTCTGACGAGTCCACATTTCAAATTGTTTTTGGAAACTGTGGACGTGGTGTCCTCCGGACCAAAGAGGAAAAGAACCATCCGGATTGTTCTAGGTGCAAAGTGTAAAAGGCAGTATGTGTGATGGTATGGGGGTGTATTAGTGGCCAAGACATGGGTAACTTACACATCTGTGAAGGCACCATTAATGCTGAAAGGTACATACAGCTTTTGGAGCAACATATGTTGCCATCCAAGCAACGTTACCATGGACGCCCCTGCTTATTTCAGCAAGACAATGCCAAGCCAGGTGTTACATCAACGTGGCTTCATAGTAAAAGAGTGCGGGTACTAGACTGGCCTGCCTGTAGTCCAGACATTGAAAATGTGTGGCACCTGCAATGTGAGAAGGGAGACCCCCGGACTGTTGAACAACTTAAGCTGTACATCAAGCAAGAATGGGAAAGAATTCCACTTCAAAAATGTGTCTCCTCACTTCCCAAACCAAAACTGAGTGTTGTTCAAAGGAAAGGCCATGTAACACAGTGGTGAACATGCCCTTTCACAACTACTTTGGCACGTGTTGCAGCCATGAAATTATAAGTTCATTATTATTTGCAAAAAATAAATAAAGTTTATGAGTTTGAACATGAAATATGTTGTCTTTGTAGCATATTCAACTGAATATGGCTTGAAAAGGATTTGCAAATCATTGTATTCTGTTTATATTTACATCTAACACCATTTACCAACTCATATGGAAACGGGGTTTGTAATGGGAGCCTTAAATATGTCAATAATTCATAACATTGATTTTGATTCATTATTATTTTTGAGCAATGAGAGTTTTATAGGAAAAACAGCCTGCATGGCAGCTTTGTGTTATTAGAGTGAACAGTACAACATTTCACCTGTATTACACTTTTTCATAGGGTTTTTAAAACATTTGTATTTTACAAGATGTGAAAAATAAAGAAAATATCTTCGGGCTAGCTCTGTCCTCGAAGACTAAACAAACAATAACACGCCATTTCAGTGCTTTTACTTGTTCGGTTTTGTTTGAATTATTTGCATTATGGCCGTCAGCGGACAAACATCCATAATATATTTGCATTGATTTATAAGCCGCAGGGTTCAAAGCGTGGGGGACACAAGCAGCGACTTATAGTCCGGAATTTAGTGTATATTTTCTATAATTCTTGTTTTGTATGAATCCTAATGTCCAAAATTCTTGTAAAAAAAGTTGTACTAGTTTTTTCTCTGCAAACTCAAGCATAATGAGCTGATGATTAAAAAAAAGTGGCGTTGCATTGATACAGTAAACTTTTGGAAAAGTTGCAAAGACCTCAATCCATAAAAAATGATGTTTTGCTGCGCTTAATTCCAGTCTGGCTCTTCACGTCTTTGTTGTAAGAAGATCAAAGACAAGGTGCTAATGAATATTGTGTGGAGTGTGAGCGTTTACCTGCACGGATGATGAAGGGGAAGACAACGCAGTGCATTGTGGGAATGTTGCACAATCATGTTTGCTGCTCAGAAATGAACCGTTGTTGGAGGTCCAAGGTGTCTGCTGGTGCTGCTCCTCTGGGTTCCTCAAGTCCACGGTCACGTCCACACCAAATATCACTTCAACTATCATTTCAGTCAGAGTCAGCCAGCTAAACACACACACACACACACACACACACACACACACACACACACACACACACACACACACACACACACACACACACACACACACACACACACACACACACACACACACACACACACACACACACACACACACACACACACACACACACACACACACACTAAGACAGACAGACATACCGGAGGTATCATTAAGATGAAACATACAATCTATTAAAAAGCCAACATTTTAAGAACTAATCAAAAATATAATTCTACACATTGAGTGTATTCGAGTGATACAACTGCCAAGAGTTAATCAATAATCAATATATCAGTGTGCAGATTTTGTGTTTTGTTTTCATTGCTGCTATTTTAACGGTTTTTAAATATAAAAACAAGGTTAATTGTTTTTTTTTTTAGCACTTTGCCTTTCCTTTTTTTTCAATGGACATTTTATTATTAATTTTAATTTTTGCAACATCTGAATGAGCAGCACAGTTACAGTATGAATAAATATTGATGGCTCAATTAGTCATCTTTGTTGTTAGTAAGCACATGTCTAAAATAACTTAAGCTGCATTTAGAAGTCGACGGAAACATTAGAGCCATTAAATGTGTCTACACGTTATTAGGCGATTAGTCCACTAATCGTTAAGATACACGTTGACTAATCGACGATGAAAATAATGGTTAGTTGCAGTCCTAATGGAGATGCAGATTTCATTTTCCAACAATACTTGACACCTGAATTAAGAGACTGAAATACATCAACTTTGTCGTCATTTTCTAATTTGAGAAACAGCAACAATATACAACTTTTTACATTTTACAACACACATTGAGTATATTTGCACAAAGTGTCCTAATCACCGATATCAGCCTGCATTTTAATCGGTAGCGGATCAGAAACAAAATCGGGTCATTTAACAATACTGACTTTGGTCCCATTAAACACGATACGACATGTTCATATTAACTGTGATACGACATGTTCATATTAACTGTGATAAGACATGTTCATATTAACTGTGATACGACATGTTCATATTAACTGTGATACGACATGTTCATATTAACTGTGATACGACATGTTCATATTAACTGTGATACGACATGTTCATATTAACTGTGATAAGACATGTTCATATTAACTGTGGTACGACATGTTCATATTAACTGTGATACGACATGTTCATATTAACTGTGATACGACATGTTCATATTAACTGTGATACGACATGTTCATATTAACTGTGATAAGACATGTTCATATTACCCGTGATACGACATGTTCATATTAACTGTGA
>NC_084749.1:50879684-50894684 GCF_033978785.1 Entelurus aequoreus
GCTTCACAGAAAAGTGAGAAGCCATCATTCATTCACACCTGCTGGTGGTAAGCTACTTTCATAGCCACAGCCGCCAGTAAAACTATCCATAGCGTTTCTACTCGTATGGATTCTTAATTCATCACTCCAAGCAACGTTTGTAAGTTTTACAATATAACTAAAACTATTCTTACTTAGTCTGTAGGAGTGTTTTTCATGCATATTTGTACATGCTGTTGTAATGTAACCAAGCTAGTTAGCATTAGCTAATATGCTAACACTTTTATGAGTGTCTGTGTTAGTATTATTAACTTACATTCTTTTTGTATTGTTTCACTTTCACAAATTGAGTCTGTTTAGCTGATTGGAGAGCTAGCTTGTGCAGCTAGTGGGTCCATGACCATGACTTCTGTTTTGTTTGATCAGCCGTTGTACTGCCATGTTTGGAAACAATTAAGGTATGCAAATAAATATTTACAGAATATTTTTGTGTAAAAAAGTCATTTCATAACATATACAGTATATCTGCCACTTATAGTCCGCTGCAGCTAATATATGGAAACATGAGTTTTTTCCTAAAATTGAGTGGGTGTGGCTTATATAGTCCAGAAAAGACGGTATATTGATGTGGTTTATCGGCCAGGCGCAGTGTCACCTGGTCAAGGTGCGAGGAAAAGGACTGTGGGTAATACGTCCTTGCTCAGCTCAACACGACTTTGCTTAAGCTGCCAGATGTCAGAAAATAAACATGTTGGTCACAAATAATTTCATCTGCCGAGGGAGAATCCAACATCCCCGGGAAATGTGTGGGAATCATCGGTTTCACGACGTGCGCTGGCTTCAGAGGAGACCCGGGATTTAGGAGCATTACCACCACCATGACGTCTGAGGGGTGGATGGATCTTTGTTGGGTGGAGGTGTTCCATTTTGTGGCTGAGCTGACATCTCCGTTATCCTTCCATCAGTGAGTCATTTGCTCTCAAAAATAAATGCAAATATATGGTTTATGGTCAATAATACGTCAAAAAGATACAAACCCCGTTTCCATATGAGTTGGGAAATGGTGTTAGATGTAAATATAAACGGAATACAATGATTTGCAAATCCTTTTCAAGCCATATTCAGTTGAATATGCTACAAAGACAACATATTTCATGTTCAAACTCATAAACTTTATTTTTGTGTGCAAATAATCATTAACTTTATAATTTGATGGCAGCAACACGTGACAAAGAAGTTGTGAAAGGTGGCAATAAATACTGATAAAGTTGAGGAATGCTCATCAAACACTTATTTGGAACATCCCACAGGTGTGCAGGCTAATTGGGAACAGGTGGGTGCCATGATTGGCTATAAAAGTAGATTCCATGAAATGCTCAGTCATTCACAAACAAGGATGGGGCGAGGGTCACCACTTTGTCAACAAATGCCTGAGCAAATTGTTGAACAGTTTAAGAACAACATTTCTCAAGCAGCTATTGCAAGGAATTGAGGGATTTCACCATCTACGCTCCGTAATATCATCAAAGGGTTGAGAGAATGTGGAGAAATCACTGCAGGTAAGCAGCTAAGCCCGTGACCTTCCATCCCTCAGGCTGTACTGCATCAACAAGCCACATCAGTGTGTAAAGGATATCACCACATGGAACACTTCAGAAACCCACTGTCAGTAACTACAGTTGGTCGCTACATCTGTAAGTGCAAGTTAAAACTCTCCTATGCAAGGCGAAAACCAATTATCAACAACACCCAGAAACGCCGTCGGCTTGGCTGGGCCTGAGCTCATCTAAGATGGACTGATACAAAGTGGAAAAGTGTTCTGTGGTCTGACGAGTCCACATTTCTAATTGTTTTTGGAAACTGTGGACGTCGTGTCCTCCGGACCAAAGAGGAAAAGAACCATCCGGATTGTTCTAGGCGCAAAGTGTAAAAGGCAGCATGTGTGATGGTATGGGGGTGTATTAGTGGCCAAGACATGGGTAACTTACACATCTGTGAAGGCACCATTAATGCTGAAAGGTACATACAGCTTTTGGAGCAACATATGTTGCCATCCAAGCAACGTTACCATGGACGCCCCTGCTTATTTCAGCAAGACAATGCCAAGCCATGTGTTACATCAACGTGGCTTCATAGTAAAAGAGTGCGGGTACTAGACTGGCCTGCCTGTAGTCCAGACATTGAAAATGTGTGGCACCTGCAATGTGAGAAGGGAGACCCCCGGACTGTTGAACAACTTAAGCTGTACATCAAGCAAGAATGGGAAAGAATTCCACTTCAAAAATGTGTCTCCTCACTTCCCAAACCAAAACTGAGTGTTGTTCAAAGGAAAGGCCATGTAACACAGTGGTGAACATGCCCTTTCACAACTACTTTGGCACGTGTTGCAGCCATGAAATTATAAGTTCATTATTATTTGCCAAAAAAATAAATAAAGTTTATGAGTTTGAACATGAAATATGTTGTCTTTGTAGCATATTCAACTGAATATGGCTTGAAAAGGATTTGCAAATCATTGTATTCCGTTTATATTTACATCTAACACCATTTCCCAACTCAAATGGAAATGGGGTTTGTAATTGGAGCCTTAAATATGTCAATAATTAATAACATTGATTTTGATTCATTATTATTTTTGAGCAATGAGAGTTTTATAGGAAAAACAGCCTGCATGGCAGCTTTGTGTTATTAGAGTGAACAGTACAACATTTCACCTGTATTACACTTTTTCATAGGGTTTTTAAAACATTTGTATTTTACAAAATGTGAAAAATAAAGAAAATATCTTTGGGCTAGCTCTGTCCTCGAAGACTAAACAAACAATAACACGCCATTTCAGTGCTTTTACTTGTTCGGTTTTGTTTGAATTATTTGCATTATGGCCGTCAGCGGACAAACATCCATAATATATTTGCATTGATTTATAAGCCGCAGGGTTCAAAGCGTGGGGGACACAAGCAGCGACTTATAGTCCGGAATTTAGTGTATATTTTCTATAATTCTTGTTTTGTATGAATCCTAATGTTCAAAATTCTTGTAAAAAAAGTTGTACTAGTTTTTTCTCTGCAAACTCAAGCATAATGAGCTGATGATTAAAAAAAAGTGGCGTTGCATTGATACAGTAAACTTTTGGAAAAGTTGCAAAGACCTCAATCCATAAAAAATGATGTTTTGCTGCGCTTAATTCCAGTCTGGCTCTTGACGTCTTTGTTGTAAGAAGATCAAAGACAAGGTGCTAATGAATATTGTGTGGAGTGTGAGCGTTTACCTGCACGGATGATGAAGGGGAAGACAACGCAGTGCATTGTGGGAATGTTGCACAATCATGTTTGCTGCTCAGAAATGAACCGTTGTTGGAGGTCCAAGGTGTCTGCTGGTGCTGCTCCTCTGGGTTCCTCAAGTCCACGGTCACGTCCACACCAAATATCACTTCAACTATCATTTCAGTCAGAGTCAGCCAGCTAAACACACACACACACACACACACACACACACACACACACACACACACACACACACACACACACACACACACACACACACACACACACACACACACACACACACACACACACACACACACACACACACACACACACACACACACACACACACACACACACACACACACACACACACACACACACACAGGTATCATTAAGATGAAACATACAATCTATTAAAAAGCCAACATTTTAAGAACTAATCAAAAATATAATTCTACACATTGAGTCTATTCGAGTGATACAACTGCCAAGAGTTAATCAATAATCAATATATCAGTGTGCAGATTTTTAAACATCACAAAATGATTTCTTCCAGAGGAAGTCAGATTTTGTGTTTTGTTTTCATTGCTGCTATTTTAACTGTTTTTAAATATAAAAACAAGGTTAATTGTTGTTTTTTTTAGCACTTTGCCTTTCCTTTTTTTTCAATGGACATTTTATTATTAATTTTAATTTTTGCAACATCTGAATGAGCAGCACAGTTACAGTATGAATAAATATTTATGACTCAATTAGTCATCTTTGTTGTTAGTAAGCACATGTCTAAAATAACTTAAGCTGCATTTAGAAGTCGACGGAAACATTAGAGCCATTAAATGTGTCTACACGTTATTAGGCGATTAGTCCACTAATCATTAAGATACACGTTGACTAATCGACGATGAAAATAAGGGTTAGTTGCAGTCCTAATGGAGATGCAGATTTCATTTTCCAACAATACTTGACACCTGAATTAAGAGACTGAAATACATCAACTTTGTCGTCATTTTCTAATTTGAGAAACAGCAACAATATACAACTTTTTACATTTTACAACACACATTGAGTATATTTGCACAAAGTGTCCTAATCACCGATATCAGCCTGCATTTTAATCGGTAGCGGATCAGAAACAAAATCGGGTCATTTAACAATACTGACTTTGGTCCCATTAAACACGATACGACATGTTCATATTAACTGTGATACGACATGTTCATATTAACTGTGATACGACATGTTCATATTAACTGTGATATGACATGTTCATATTAACTGTGATATGACATGTTCATATTAACTGTGATACGACATGTTCATATTAACTGTGATAAGACATGTTCATATTAACTGTGATACGACATGTTCATATTAACTGTGATAAGACATGTTCATATTAACTGTGATACGACATGTTCATATTAACTGTGATACGACATGTTCATATTAACTGTGATATGACATGTTCATATTAACTGTGATATGACATGTTCATATTAACTGTGATACGACATGTTCATATTAACTGTGATAAGACATGTTCATATTAACTGTGATACGACATGTTCATATTAACTGTGATAAGACATGTTCATATTAACTGTGATAAGACATGTTCATATTAACTGTGATACGACATGTTCATATTAACCGCAATACATTATGTTCATATTAACCGCAATACATTATGTTCATATTAACAGTGATATGACATGTTCATATTAACTGTGATACATTATGTTCATATTAAAGGTGATACGACATGTTCATATTAAAGGTGATACAACATGTTCATATTAACTGTGATAAGACATGTTCATATTAACTGTGATACGACATGTTCATATTAACAGTGATACGACATGTTCATATTAACTGTGATACGACATGTTCATATTAACTGTGATACGACATGTTCATATTAACTGTGATACGACATGTTCATATTAACTGTGATACGACATGTTCATATTAACTGTGATACGACATGTTCATATTAACCGCAATACATTATGTTCATATTAACAGTGATATGACATGTTCATATTAACTGTGATACATTATGTTCATATTAAAGGTGATACGACATGTTCATATTAACACTAGAAGTCCCAGCATTTTTCTGTCTACCTAGAAGACCCAGAGAGGGGTCATTTGGCCCGACGCTTTTCCCGAATACACTAATCACTCATTTTGTTATGGTAATGAGGCTGTTAGGGGCAGTTTGTCTAGGTAGACAGAAAAATTATACATGTGGGAAATGCCGAAAGGAGCAATGGCAGTGCCAGGATTGTGAGTGACTGCTCAAATGTATGTCAGTCACGTTTACATGGACATGGTTTTTCATTCTTTGTAAATATGCTTTTTTCTTTGTAAATTTTTTTTTTTAAACTATTTTTGGCACACAAAAATAACAATTGCTTCTGCAACAACCCTCCACACCAAAACTGGGAAAACAGTTGCTTTTTCATTCTTTGTAAATATGTTTTGTTTTGTATTTTTTTTAACAATAAATGTCAGAGTGTTGATCCCTTCATTCTGTTGATCCTTGCAAAAACACACACAACCTACCTCAGAACTAAAGCTTGAGCTGTAAGGTCCCCTCCCCCACACAGGCTCAAGTGGCCCCCTGCCGTGTGCCACTAACAGCCACATTTTCATAACAAAAGGAGTGTCCACAGGGGGGACTAGGGGTCAAATGACCCTCTTGTGTGTTTTCTAGGTAAAAATGTCAATTGACCCTTCTCTGGGACTTCGCGTGTTAAAGGTGATACGACATGTTCATATTAACTGTGATACGACATGTTCATATTAACTGTGATACGACATGTTCATATTAAAGGTGATACGACATGTTCATATTAACCGCAATACATTATGTTCATATTAACTGTGATACATTATGTTCATATTAACTGTGATACATTATGTTCATATTAAAGGTGATACAACATGTTCATATTAACAGTGATATGACATGTTCATATTAAAGGTGATACGACATGTTCATATTAATCGCAATACATTATGTTCATATTAAAGGTGATATGACATGTTCATATTAAAGGTGATACAACATGTTCATATTAACCGACATGTTCCTATGGTTCCACCCGTATGATGTGAGGTGATGAAATCCAAGTGACTTTGAAGGATGTAATTGGTCGGACTGGGATTCCTGAAGCCTGACGTGTGCTTCAGTCATGCACAGCAGATATTCCCCACAGGACCAAGATTCTGGAAAAACTCTGAATGCTGGAATGACAGTGAAGGAGAAAGTTTCCACTTCCCAGTGCTGACCTGAGGAATGATTGGCGAGATAATTGACTCATGCCATATCTTCAGTTAGTCCACATCTCTGGATTAGGACTAGTTGTTATCTTCAGTTAGTCCACATCTCTGGATTAGGACTAGTTGTTATCTTCATTTAGTCCACATCTCTGGATTAGGACTAGTTGTTATCTTCAGTTAGTCCACATCTCTGGATTAGGACTAGTTGTTATCTTCATTTAGTCCACATCTCTGGATTAGGACTAGTTGTTATCTTCATTTAGTCCACATCTCTGGATTAGGACTAGTTGTTATCTTCAGTTAGTCCACATCTCTGGATTAGGACTAGTTGTTATCTTCATTTAGTCCACATCTCTGGATTAGGACTAGTTGTTATCTTCAGTTAGTCCACATCTCTGGATTAGGACCAGTTGTTATCTTCAGTTAGTCCACACCTCTGGATTAGGACCAGTCGTTATCTTCATTTAGTCCACATCTCTGGATTAGGACCAGTCGTTATCTTCATTTAGTCCACACCTCTGGATTAGGACTAGTCATTATCTTCATTTAGTCCACATCTCTGGATTAGGACCAGTCATTCTCTTCATTAAATCCACACCTCTGGATTAGGACCAGTCGTTATCTTCATTTAGTCCACATCTCTGGATCAGGACCAGTCATTATCTTCATTTAGTCCACATCTCTGGATTAGGACCAGTCATTCTCTTCATTAAATCCACACCTCTGGATTAGGACCAGTCGTTATCTTCATTTAGTCCACATCTCTGGATCAGGACCAGTCATTATCTTCATTTAGTCCACATCTCTGGATTAGGACCAGTCATTCTCTTCATTAAATCCACACCTCTGGATTAGGACCAGTCGTTATCTTCATTTAGTCCACATCTCTGGATTAGGACTAGTTGTTATCTTCAGTTAGTCCACATCTCTGGATTAGGACTAGTTGTTATCTTCATTTAGTCCACATCTCTGGATTAGGACTAGTTGTTATCTTCAGTTAGTCCACATCTCTGGATTAGGACTAGTTGTTATCTTCAGTTAGTCCACATCTCTGGATTAGGACTAGTTGTTATATTCATTTAGTCCACATCTCTGGATTAGGACTAGTTGTTATCTTCAGTTAGTCCACATCTCTGGATTAGGACTAGTTGTTATCTTCATTTAGTCCACATCTCTGGATTAGGACTAGTTGTTATCTTCATTTAGTCCACATCTCTGGATTAGGACTAGTTGTTATCTTCAGTTAGTCCACATCTCTGGATTAGGACTAGTTGTTATCTTCATTTAGTCCACATCTCTGGATTAGGACTAGTTGTTATCTTCAGTTAGTCCACATCTCTGGATTAGGACCAGTTGTTATCTTCAGTTAGTCCACACCTCTGGATTAGGACCAGTCGTTATCTTCATTTAGTCCACATCTCTGGATTAGGACCAGTCGTTATCTTCATTTAGTCCACACCTCTGGATTAGGACTAGTCATTATCTTCATTTAGTCCACATCTCTGGATTAGGACCAGTCATTCTCTTCATTAAATCCACACCTCTGGATTAGGACCAGTCGTTATCTTCATTTAGTCCACATCTCTGGATCAGGACCAGTCATTATCTTCATTTAGTCCACATCTCTGGATTAGGACCAGTCATTCTCTTCATTAAATCCACACCTCTGGATTAGGACCAGTCGTTATCTTCATTTAGTCCACATCTCTGGATCAGGACCAGTCATTATCTTCATTTAGTCCACATCTCTGGATCAGGACCAGTCATTATCTTCATTTAGTCCACATCTCTGGATCAGGACCAGTCATTATCTTCATTTAGTCCACATCTCTGGATTAGGACCAGTCATTCTCTTCATTAAATCCACACCTCTGGATTAGGACCAGTCGTTATCTTCATTTAGTCCACATCTCTGGATCAGGACCAGTCATTATCTTCATTTAGTCCACATCTCTGGATTAGGACCAGTCGTTATCTTCATTTAGTCCACATCTCTGGATCAGGACCAGTCATTATCTTCATTTAGTCCACATCTCTGGATTAGGACCAGTCATTCTCTTCATTAAATCCACATCTCTGGATTAGGACCAGTCGTTATCTTCATTTAGTCCACATCTCTGGATTAGGACCAGTCGTTATCTTCATTTAGTCCACATATCTGGATTAGGACCAGTCGTTATCTTCATTTAGTCCACATCCCTGGATTAGGACCAGTCGTTATCTTCATTTAGTCCACATCGCTGGATTAGGACCAGTCGTTATCTTCATTTAGTCCACATCCCTGGATTAGGACCAGTCGTTATCTTCATTTAGTCCACATCTCTGGATTAGGACCAGTCGTTATCTTCATTTAGTCTACATCTCTGGATTAGGACCAGTCGTTATCTTCATTTAGTCCACATCTCTGGATTAGGACCAGTCGTTATCTTCATTTAGTCTACATCTCTGGATCAGGACCAGTCGTTATCTTCATTTAGTCTACATCTCTGGATTAGGACCAGTCGTTAACTTCATTTAGTCCACATCTCTGGATTAGGACCAGTCGTTAACTTCATTTAGTCCACATCTCTGGATTAGGACCAGTCATTATCTTCATTTAATCCACATCTCTGGATCAGGACCAGTCGTTGACTGAATGTTAGGAAACCGCAGCGGCTGCTTGGGCTCTATATCTTACTAACGTCCTATAAATATCTCACTAACGTCCTATAAATATCTCACTAACGTCCTATACATATCACATGGCTTCATTGCTAATATTTATTTTACTTTTAGAAAAACATTATCCTCTTAAAAAGTTTGACTTTCCAAAGGAATAAAGTTGATGAAATAACGACCACGATTGTAAAGTCCGAGCCAAGACCAGTTTTAGGAGGGCTGTATTTCCTCCTCTGCATATTTGTGTTTGCTCTATTTCTTTGCTGGCTGTTCCACATTTCACAAAGAAAAGATGCAAACTGCAGAGGACGATGTTCTCGGGAAGATATCATGTTTCATGTTTCATGTTTCAGCATTCAAATCACACTTTGTAGGAAGTGGTTTTTTTGCCCGTTGCCCGCTCTAATACTGTGTGTACTTTCTAGAGAACTGTTCTTCTCAAATAGAGGGGCGGGTGTTGTTGGTGCATGTGACCCTGGGGAACATGCTTTATCAGAATCGTGCAGTATCATGCTTTATCTGTATCGTGCAGTATCATGCTTTATCAGTATGGTGCAGTATCATGCTTCAAATAGCTGTGCAAAACATGGAACCCATGCTGAAGTGTTCTTTCTGCCCACGATAAGAACACTTCCTGTCATAGTACATTCAAAATAGGACCCATGATAATGTCTACAAGTCTTATTTGTTTGTGATGTGGTGATTGGAGCACATACTTGTTGCTCACAAAAAACATTCATGAAGTTTGCTTCTTTGATGAATTTATTATGTGTCTACTGAAAATGTGAGGGTGAAAAGTATACATACAGCAATGTTAATATTTGCTTCCTTGGCAAGTTGACCTGCAATAAGGCACTTTTGGTAGCCATCCACAAGCTTCTGCTTGACCACTTGACCACTAAATTGCTGCAGTTCAGCTAAATGTGTTGCTTTTCTGACATGAACTTGTTTCTTCAGCATTGTCCACACTTTGGGAAGGCCATTCTAAAAGCTTCATTCTAGCCTGATTTAGCCATTCCTTTACCACTTTTGAGGTGTGTTTGGGGTCATTGTCCTGTTGGAACACCCAACTGCGCCCAACCTCCGGGCTGATGATTTTAGCTTGTCCTGAACAATTTGGAGCTAATCCTCCTTTTTCATTGTCCCATTTGAAATGGCTGTTGTTGGAATTTTTCAAACCAGTCAAGAAATGTTGAAGTAGTAACATTTTTTATTGAGAAATGGTATTATGTAATTCCTGGAATTTTGGGAAAACGGGGAATTTTTCCAGTTCAAAAAACAACTTAGTTTTTAGTTAATTAATGTTTGGATGATGGAACGGTTGAAATGGGTTGAAAATGTGGAAGGAGTAGTTGACAGAAAAAAGGATGAAAAAATAGTTTAAAAAAACGGGAATTCCTGGAATTTTTTAACTAGGAAAACTGGTAGTTTGAATGTCCAGGATGATTGAGATGTGTTGAAAGTGGAATGGTTTGAATAGGTTGAAATATGTGGGAATTGTGGAAGTTTAAAAAAATTATAATCCATTTTGAATGGGGAAAATGTCCCTGAAAACTGGGAATTCTTGGAAATCCAGGAATTTTTTTTTTAATTTTGAAAGAGAGCACACGATTTTGAACTGGCTGCATATTTTTGAAGTTGGAACGGTTTGAATCAGATGAAAAATGTGGGAGTTTTGGAACTTTGAAAAATGTCCCATTCTTTTCAATGAGAATTTCATGGAAATCTGGGAATTTAGGGAAATGAAGGATTTTTTGGGAAAATGTTAAAAGACTGAAATGTTCTGAATGAGTTGAAATGGTTGTTTTTGGAATTTTTCAAGCCGGTCTAGAAATGTTGAAGTGGTAAAATTTTTAATTGAGAAATGGTATTATGTAATTCCTGGAATTTTGGGAAAACGGGGAATTTTTCCAGTTCAAAAAACAACTTAGTTTTTAGTTAATTAATGTTTGGATGATGGAACGGTTGAAATGGGTTGAAAATGTGGAAGGAGTAGTTGACAGAAAAAAGGATGAAAAAATAGTTAAAAAAAAACGGGAATTCCTGGAATTTTTTAACTAGGAAAACTGGTAGTTTGAATGTCCAGGATGATTGAGATGTGTTGAAAGTGGAATGGTTTGAATAGGTTGAAAAATGTGGGAATTGTGGAAGTTTAAAAAATTGATAATCCATTTTGAATGGGGAAAATGTCCCTGAAAACTGGGAATTCTTGGAAATCCAGGAATTTTTTTTAAATTTTGAAAGAGAGCACACGATTTTGAACTGGCTGCATAATTTTGAAGTTGGAACGGTTTGAATCAGATGAAAAATGTGGGAGTTGTGGAACTTTCAAAAATGTCCCATTCTTTTCAATGAGAATTTCATGGAAATCTGGGAATTTCGGGAAATATACAAGAATTTTTTGGGAAAATGTTAAAAGACTGAAATGTTCTGAATGAGTTGAAATGGTTGTTTTTGGAATTTTTCAAGGCGGTCTAGAAATGTTGAAGTGGTAACATTTTTAATTGAGAAATGGTATTACGGAATTCCTGGAATTTCAGGAAAACGAGGAATTTTTGTCGAGTTCAAAAAACAACTTAGTTTTTAGTTAATTAATGTTTGGATGATGGAAGTGGGTTGAAAAATGTGGAAGAAGTAGTCGACAGAAAAAAGGGTGAAAAAAGGGTTTGAAAAAACGGGAATTCCTGGAATTTTTTGAACTAGGAAAAATGTTAGTTTGAATGTCCAGGATGAGTGGAATGTGTTGAAGGTGGAATGGTTTGAATAGCTTGAAAAATGTAGAAATGGTGGAAGTTTGAAAAATAGATCATTCATTTTGAATGGGGAAAAATGTCCCGGAAAACATGGAATTCTGGGAAATCTGGAAAATATCGGAATTTGTCAAGAGAAAGTCTGCAACTCCTGAATAAGCTGAACAGTTTGAAGTTGGAAGGCTTGGAAGCGGCTGAAAAATGTGGAAGGCAGAGCGCACCAAAATATGGAGAAGAAGAATGAATTTTGTTGTAGAAAAGCATTAGCATCATCACACAGAAGCATTAGTAGCATCACACAGAAGCATTAGTAGCATCACACAGAAGCATTAGCATCATCACACAGAAGCATTAGTAGCATCACACAGAAGCATTAGTAGCGTCACACAGAAGTATTAGTAGCATCACACAGAAGCATTAGTAGCATCACACAGAAGCATTAGTAGCATCACACAGAAGTATTAGTAGCATCACACAGAAGCATTAGCAGCATCACACAGAAGTATTAGTAGCATCACACAGAAGCATTAGTAGCATCACACAGAAGCATTAGTAACATCACACAGAAGCATTAGTAGCATCACACAGAAGCATTAGCAGCATCACACAGAAGCATTAGTAGCATCACACAGAAGCATTAGTAGCATCACACAGAAGTATTAGTAGCATCACACAGAAGCATTAGTAGCATCACACAGAAGCATTAGTAGCATCACACAGAAGCATTAGTAGCATCACACAGAAGCATTAGTAGCATCACACAGAAGCATTAGTAGCATCACACAGAAGCATTAGTAGCATCACACAGAAGCATTAGTAGCATCACACAGAAGCATTAGTAGCGTCACACAGAAGTATTAGTAGCATCACACAGAAGCATTAGTAGCATCACACAGAAGCATTAGTAGCATCACACAGAAGTATTAGTAGCATCACACAGAAGCATTAGCAGCATCACACAGAAGTATTAGTAGCATCACACAGAAGCATTAGTAGCATCACACAGAAGCATTAGCAGCATCACACAGAAGCATTAGTAGCATCACACAGAAGCATTAGCAGCATCACACAGAAGCATTAGTAGCATCACACAGAAGCATTAGTAGCATCACACAAAGCATTAGCAGCATCACACAGAAGCATTAGCAGCATCACACAGAAGCATTAGTAGCATCACACAGAAGCATTAGCAGCATCACACAGAAGCATTAGTAGCATCACACAGAAGTAATAGTAGCATCACACAGAAGCATTAGTAGCATCACACAGAAGCATTAGTAGCATCACACAGAAGCATTAGTAGCATCACACAGAAGCATTAGCAGCATCACACAGAAGCATTAGTAGCATCACACAGAAGCATTAGTAGCATCACACAGAAGTATTAGTAGCATCACACAGAAGCATTAGTAGCATCACACAGAAGCATTAGTAGCATCACACAGAAGCATTAGTAGCATCACACAGAAGCATTAGTAGCATCACACAGAAGTATTAATAGCATCACACAGAAGTATTAGTAGCATCACACAGAAGCATTAGTAGCATCACACAGAAGCATTAGTAGCATCACACAGAAGTATTAGTAGCATCACACAGAAGCATTAGCAGCATCACACAGAAGCATTAGCAGCATCACACAGAAGCATTAGTAGCATCACACAGAAGCATTAGCAGCATCACACAGAAGCATTAGTAGCATCACACAGAAGCATTAGTAGCATCACACAAAGCATTAGCAGCATCACACAGAAGCATTAGCAGCATCACACAGAAGCATTAGTAGCATCACACAGAAGCATTAGCAGCATCACACAGAAGCATTAGTAGCATCACACAGAAGTAATAGTAGCATCACACAGAAGCATTAGTAGCATCACACAGAAGTATTAGTAGCATCACACAGAAGCATTAGTAGCATCACACAGAAGCATTAGTAGCATCACACAGAAGCATTAGCAGTATCACACAGAAGCATTAGCAGCATCACACAGAAGCATTAGTAGCATCACACAGAAGTAATAGTAGCATCACACAGAAGCATTAGTAGCATCACACAGAAGTATTAGTAGCATCACACAGAAGCATTAGTAGCATCACACAGAAGCATTAGTAGCATCACACACTTCATTTATGTAACACTTTGAAAAGGTTTGTAGCACAAGTGATTCTCTCAATGAACTGACATTGATGTGCTTTGTAGCAAACACTGACTTTAACAAGGATGGTGTAAATATTGACAAGTGTGATGACAGGGACATGTGGAGGCGGAGAAAGGAGATGTTCATGGAGTAGCTGCAGATCTCCCCATGTCCTCGCCCACATGTGCCATACGTCAACGCCATATTTCCATGAGCTGGCGGCAAACACGTGTTGATGATTGTCATTCATCTTCTGTCCTCCAGGAGGTAAATGCAGCCGCTGAAGGATGGCACTTTGAGTGCGGAGGCGGACTCAAAGTGCGGAGGCGGACTCAAAGTGCGGAGGCGGACTCAAAGTGCGGAGGCGGACTCAAAGTGCCATCCTTCAGCTCCACAGCCAGCAGACTAAATGCTTTGCAAGGAAATACTGTAGTTGATGATGGACATTGTCCAGCACTGCTGGGATACATTGTGGACATCAACTGTGTGGACATTGTGGACATCAACTGTGTGGACATTGTGGACATCAACTGTGTGGACATTGTGGACATTGTGGACATCAACTGTGTGGACATTGTGGACATCAACTGTGTGGACATTGTGGACATCAACTGTGTGGACATCAACTGTGTGGACATTGTGGACATTGTGGACATCAACTGTGTGGACATTGTGGACATCAACTGTGTGGACATTGTGGACATCAACTGTGTGGACATTGTGGACATTGTGGACATCAACTGTGTGGACATTGTGGACATCAACTGTGTGGACATTGTGGACATCAACTGTGTGGACATCAACTGTGTGGACATCAACTGTGTGGACATTGTGGACATCAACTGTGTGGACATTGTGGACATCAACTGTGTGGACATCAACTGTGTGGACATTGTGGACATCAACTGTGTGGAC
>NC_084749.1:50899684-50999684 GCF_033978785.1 Entelurus aequoreus
TAATGATGATGGAATGTCATGGCCAGGTGACCCGCACATGCTGGGTGTGGCCGCAAATGTTGGGAGCACTTTATTTTCCATTAGGCGAGCAGAACTTGTCATGCAGTGAAGACCAGGAAGCGGACGCCCTTTCAAACATGGCAATATTTACAAATCAGATATTGGCAATCGTTCCACAGACTTGGTTCACTCGGGCGTTTATAACTCTCTAATGATTTATATATATATATATATATATATATATATATATATATATATATATATATATATATATATATATATATATATATATATATATATATATATATATATATATATATATATATATATATATATATATATATATATATATATATATATATATATATATATATATATATATAAGTACCTACTTATATAGGTATGTATATATGTATGTATTTATATATGCACATTTATATGTGTATATGCATGTCTATGTGTACACTAGCGTTCAAAAGTTTGGGGCCACATTGAAATGTCCTTATTTTTGAAGGAAAAGCACTGTACTTTTCAATGAAGATAACTTTAAACTAGTCTTAACTTTACAGAAATACACTCTATACATTGCTAATGTGGTAAACGACTATTCTAGCTGCAAATGTCTGCTTTTTGGTGCAATATCTACATAGGTGCATTTCCAGCAACTATCACTCCAGTGTTCTAATGGTACAATGTGTTTGCTCATTGGCTCAGAAGGCTAATTGATGATTAGAAAACCCTTGTGCAATCATGTTCACACATCTGAAAACACTTTAGCTCGTTACAGAAGCTACAAAACTGACCTTCCTTTGAGCAGATTGAGTTTCTGGAGCATCACATTTGTGGGCTCAATTAAACGCTCAAAATGGCCAGAAAAAGAGAACTTTCATCTGAAACTCCACAGTCTATTCTTGTTCTTAGAAATGAAGGCTATTCCACTAAATTGTTTGGGTGACCCCAAACTTTTGAACGGTAGTGTAAGTATTAATGTATATATGTACGTATATGTATATTTGTATATACGTATGTTTATGGATTTTTATATATAAGTATGTATTTATATAGGTATGTATATATGTATGGATTTATATACATATATGTATATATGTAAATGTTTATATATGTATGTACTGTATATGTAAATATATGTGTATAAATTAATGTATATATGTATGTATTTGTATATAGGTATGTTTATGTATGTATATATATTTGATCATATCTATTTATTAGCAAACTTTGTGTAAACTTTGTCATAAATCAGATGAATATGATAAAACAATAGCAACTTGTTTTTCCACTCTTCTGCTACTTTAAGAGAAAATGTTATTTGCGTCTCCAAAGATAGTTCATTAAGATGATGAGAACAAATCTACTTTGGCGGGCGTCTCTTCTGCTGACGTCATCACTCCGCAACGAGCAGGTAAACAAAGAAGTTGTCGGTGTGGCTTCATGTCACCATGCTGCTGTTTGGCTGAAGCGGTTTGGGTTTTCAGCCACCAATCAGAGCTCTCGGCTGCCCGCTAGTTTGTTTCCGAGCGTGGATTTGATGGTACGAATGTTGTGAGAGTCCTGCTACGCAAAGTAAAAGTACGAGGAGAGTTGTTATGTGGATGCTCATCAAGCAATCAAAGGGCTTTCATCAGACTCCTCTGTAAACATTGGCATCCCTCGGCAAACTGCGCACTGATCAAGACGAGTCTGCACTTTTTTGCTCAGACTTTCAACTTCTGCCAGCGTTTTTCCAAATGATCAAGAGAGACATGTTGTTTTCTTTTTCTATCTTGATAAATCCATTTGTCAATCATTGAGCTAAGCTCATAACCCTCAAATAATCAGCTCTTGACTTGACTGGTAATGTCTGATTACATTCCAGTCATTCAGTCACACTTCCAAAGTCTTGCGTCTTTTCCGAGGTCTTCTGTTTTTTTGTTCAGTTTACGTTTTATGGCTGAAGAGAACTCTCTGCTATCCAGGCTCCAAATCTAGCTGGAGGTCATAAAACCAAGCGTACTTATTTGGTCAATGGAATATGAGATTCTTAGTTACTGGATCGGTGCGCTGCTTTGGTCATGACCAGATTCCAGTTGGACGAAATCTGTCAACAATCTTGTAAGCTCTTAGCTTGGCTTGGTTTGCACCACAAACCTGCAAACAATGATGATGAAACTGGCTGCTGATGTATGACAAAAAATATATTTTCAAAAATTGATTCTTGAACATTTTTAACTACTTCAGTATTGATATCAATAATAACCTCTACTCGGATGTGAATTGATGTTTTCCAGCACCCCTGCCCAAGTCTATCAAAGCACACCGTCAAATGATATTCTGGTGGATTCATTTTAGAACTGTATACATATGAACAAAAATATTAAAGCACAATACCAATACTGTATTTTTTTCTTGCCAACTATTTTTATGACGGGCTCTATGACTTGACAGTGTGATGTGGAAACAAAATGCATCATGGGTCTTACTGCATCGGAATAGCATCTTTTACATTGGCTTGAATGCAAGACTGTCCTAAAGTTGTGTTTTGTTTTCTTTAACAAGTTCCAAATAAGTTGCGAACATGCGACATCAAAAACTGCTATAATTCTCTGCCATGATCGCTTCAGAAAAAAAAAAAAATATATATATATTTGGTGAGATTTGTCTCATTTCCAGCATGAAAGCAAAGCCAGTTAGTGAGCTAATAACGAGAGATGAATAGCCTGATAAGCAGCCATGAGACCATCAAACATGACTTTTAACGCCATCACCTGGTACATGTTGGTGTGTTCACGGCATTTTCACACTGGTTGGTTTGAATCAAAACCTGTTTTATTTTGTTGCACACATAGCATTTAGTAGGCTGTTAGTGTTAGCTAAAAGACAAACAACGTACAGTATTTTGGGGAAAAAGCAATACACTTATTCATAGATCAATAACTGAAAAGACTTTAAATATTTCCCACATGAATGCAGATTGTATTTCAGACTTGAAATATATTTAATTTGAAACAATTTCTCCAGTGACAAGTCCTGTTGACAGAAAGGATGACTTCTCTTTCTGAGATCCTATTCCGAGGTCTTGCCCAAAGTTGGTTTGTCCGTGACCGTTTCTAGACTTGGCATTCCGAAATGTTTGGCCTGTATAAAAACTGACTGTGACATACAGGACACGTTCGGCAGCTTTCTCAAATCTCGTCTATTGGACGTGCTTATATGGATCAATTCCACTAATGTTACTTATTTTTAATGTGGCGAGCCTTTGGAACAGGATCCAGATTTTTTTCGGTACAATCCCAAGGTTTTTTCTTTCATACCATCCATTTTAATCCAGTTAGTTGCTCTCTCTCACAATACTGCTGGTTGATTACAGCCTTGTAAACAAAACTCTTGTCCATCAACAATGGCTACCCAGCCCTTGCCGACTTGTCTACGTGCAGGAGGATCCCCCTGCTGGCCTCCCTATGGACTGCACTCTCACACTCGACCCACTGGGCGTCCATTGCACCCGGTCACACATGCCATCTCTCCCAAGGTTTCTCATTGTTCCCACTGGGTTGAGTTTTTGTCTTGCCCGGATGTGGGTTCAGATTCGAGGATGTGGTTGTGGTTTGTGTAACCCTTTGAGGCATTTGTGATTAGGGTCTGTACAAATACATTCTGACTGATTGATTGAATGGTTGGACGGGGAAAGGATGCTGTTAAAGTGGAGGCACGTAAATAAGAGGCGCATCTTAAAGAGACGGCCAGAAAACGGCTTGAAGATGGTCAGTAACACATTTTGATCAAAGAACCATCATTATTGCGTGAACCAGGAGCAGCAGGAGAAATGTAAACCACTGCCAGGCCACGCAACTCCACTAATGAATTTCACTTTGTTTCCTATCTTAATGAACTCCAAGCAATTCTCAATAAAGATGTTCTCACAGTGGGGGGCCTCAGTGTATTAGATTCATGTGTGAGAGAAAACTGACCTCACGCTGGGGCATGTTGGGTTTATCCAGGATCTATTGATCACTTGGTGTAGACATTTTCCAGGGAAAAGCCGAGGCTCCCCACTGTTCTACTTCTTCATAAACGTTGTCTTCTATGTACACACTTGTGCTTGCTGTCAAAAATGTGTGAACTCCGAGGAAGCAGAGGAACCTGAAGGAATGGTCAAAACAGTCCTCCTTGAGTTACAATGGTAAAGTTCACAGAGCTTTCTCAACAAGGTCTGATGGACACTCCCACTTTCCCAACCAGTGGCCAGGCTCAAAGCTCTTCCACAGCTCTCTCAAACAGTGACAGAAGTGGCCTTTCCATTTCCCCTAGAAATGCGCAAAACCTAAGTATCGCAATAAGAAACTGGTAATGGAATCACCCATATTTAGAAAAAACAACAACTCTCAAATATCACTAAAACCTTTTTGCGCTCTCATGAGTTGGTTTTTGAGACGTTTGATATTGAAGTGTTTCCCAAAAGCATGATGGAAACACCATCCATCCATCTATTTTATACCGCTTATTCCCTTCGGGGTCGCGGGGGGCGCTGGTGCCTATCTCAGCTACAATCGGGCGGAAGGCGGGGTACACCCTGGACAAGTCGCCACCTCATCACAGTGATGGAAACACGTTTTTTGAATTTACAGCAGGTCACAAATAAACATTGAACCGGGGGGCGCCAACGAAGGCAGACGGGTTGTCTTGTGTTGCTTACCATCGGTTGGCCTGGGGGAGCGAGGCAGCACCGCCACACCAGGCTGTTTCACGGGTCCCTTTTCCGGCAATAGAGACCGACATGCAGGCTGGGAGAGACCCACATGCCCGAACAATGTCAAGGGGTCCGTAAGTCTCCGACCGGTTGGCCTGGGGGAGAGAGCCAGCACAGCCACACCAGGCCATTTCACAGGTCCCTTTCCCGGCAAAAGAGGCCGACCTGCAGGTTCGGAGAGACCCACATGCCCGAACATTTCAAGTGGGCCGTAAGTCTCTGATCGGTCAGCCTCGGAGAGCGAGGCGGCACCGGGCCATTTCACGGATCCCTTTCCCAGCAATAAAGGCCAACCTCCAGGCTGGGAGAGACCCACATGCCCGAACAATGTCAAGGGGGCCGTGAGTCTCTGTAAGATCGGCCGGCCTAGGGAAGCAAGGCGGCACCGCCACACCGGGCCGTTTCACAGGTCCCTTTCCCGGCAATAGAAGCCGACCTGCAGGTTCGGAGAGACCCACATGCCTGAACATTTCAAGTGGGCCGTAAATGTGATCGGTCAGCCTCGGGGAGCGAGGCGGCACCGGGCCATTTCACGGATCCCTTTCCCGGCAATAAGGGCCAACCTCCAGGCTGGGAGAGACCCACATGCCCGAACAATGTCAAGGGGGCCGTGAGTCTCTGTAAGATCGGCCGGCCTAGGGAAGCAAGGCGGCACCGCCACACCGGGCCGTTTCACAGGTCCCTTTCCCGGCAATAGAAGCCGACCTGCAGGTTCGGAGAGACCCACATGCCTGAACATTTCAAGTGGGCCGTAAATGTGATCGGTCAGCCTCGGGGAGCGAGGCGGCACCGGGCCATTTCACGGATCCCTTTCCCGGCAATAAGGGCCAACCTCCAGGCTGGGAGAGACCCACATGCCCGAACAATGTCAAGGGGGCCGTGAGTCTCTGTAAGATCGGCCGGCCTAGGGAAGCAAGGCGGCACCGCCACACCGGGCCGTTTCACAGGTCCCTTCCTGGAAATAAAGGCAGACCCGCAGGCTCAGAGAGACCCACATGTCCTAACACTGTCAAGGGGGCCGTAAGTCTCTGATTAGTCGGCTTTGGGGAGCGAGGCGGCACTTTGTCTTCTGTTGACATCCTGACAACAGCGGGGGCTGCAATATCTTCTTCAAAGTGGAGTCCCGCAGGACAACATTTTGCGATAATTACGGTTCCAAACCCTGTAATGGAAACACCTTCGAGTCGCAAATATACTTTGTCGGAATGTTTTAAATATCGCTTTCATTTTGAAAAAAACTGCAACGCAAACGCAGCTAAAGGTGTTGCGTTCCAACAGAACACTGAATTAGGACTCCAACGGTGCGACAACATTGGTGGCAAAAAAACACACATTATTGTGTATTATAGTCCGAAGACAAAAATGGCTGCAGCCACGGATACCAATATTCCGTATCGATACTGGTATTCATCGGTACTCTGTATATAATTGGTGTGAATAAAGATGTGAACAAAATCATGTTTTATTAGCACACAAGGTTGTACACCAGCAACATCATGTAACATCTCACAGCACGGACGTCTTTCATCAACAGCTGATTTTGAAGTCTCCAACAAGTCAACTGTGTTTGCTAATGCAGTTTTTTGTCATCATCTTGTAAACATCACACATCCATCACCGCTTTTATTCATGACAATTATAATATTTATGTCTGCGGAGCGCAGACCTTCTACGTCAGTCCTATTCAACTCAATTGTTTAGGGGCCACATTTCCAGGAGGCTAAAGACCGGGGGGGGACCGGACTTCTCCCTTCAAGACTAGTTTTACTTGATATAGTCCCGAAGAATCAGCATCTTCTACAGTAGACTTTTGATTTATTTTGTCAGTTGCAGTAGCGCTCTGTTGTTTGTCAAAGATCATCTCCAGACAGCACTCTCCTGTTTAAAAATGAGAGTCTCTCACCAGTTTTTTGAAGTGAAATGGCAAGTAACCAGTTGTTGAAAAAGAGAGGAGCTAAGATGGAACCTTGAGGAACGCCTCTAGTTTACCTAAAGAGGTTGAACAAATGGCTACTGACTGCATCTGAAGTAAACAAGCTACGGCAACACCTCAGTTACGTCAATGACATTACCAATAACGTAATATGTCGACTAGCAAAAAGGAGAGAACCTAAAAGGTGCCTTGAGGAACACCTCAGTTGTGGAAATCACAAATTTGGACGCCGATGTTTGTTAGCAAGGTTAAAATGTCAATACAACCATCTTTGAATGTGGTCCAAGTTCCTCTGGAAAACTGGAGTGTTCTCAGGAATTTGACAGGTTTTGAACTGAACTCGGGGGCTGGATTTCACCAGTTAAATATCCCCGTTTGACATGATATACCATGTCAAATATATCATGTCAATCACTACATGATGTACCATGTCAAATATATCATGTCAATCACTACATGATATACCATGTCAAATGTATCATGTCAATCACTACATGTTATACCATGTCAAATATATCATGTCAATCACTACATGATGTACCATGTCAAATATATCATGTCAATCACTACATGATATACCATGTCAAATATATCATGTCAATCACTACATGATGTACCATGTCAAATATATCATGTCAATCACTACATGATACACCATGTCAAATATATCATGTCAATCACTACATGATATACCATGTCAAATATATCATGTCAATCACTACATGATGTACCATGTCAAATATATCATGTCAATCACTACATGATACACCATGTCAAATATATCATGTCAATCACTACATGATATACCATGTCAAATATATCATGTCAATCACTACATGATGTACCATGTCAAATATATCATGTCAATCACTACACGTTATACCATGTCAAATATATCATGTCAATCACTACATGATGTACCATGTCAAATATATCGTGTCAATCACTACATGTTATACCATGTCAAATATATCATGTCAATCACTACATGTTATACCATGTCAAATATATCATGTCAATCACTACATGTTATACCATGTCAAATATATCATGTCAATCACTACATGATGTACCATGTCAAATATATCATGTCAATCACTACATGATACACCATGTCAAATATATCATGTCAATCACTACATGATATACCATGTCAAATATATCATGTCAATCACTACATGATACACCATGTCAAATATATCATGTCAATCACTACATGATGTACCATGTCAAATATATCATGTCAATCACTACATGTTATACCATGTCAAATATATCATGTCAATCACTACATGATGTACCATGTCAAATATATCATGTCAATCACTACATGTTATACCATGTCAAATATATCATGTCAATCACTACATGATGTACCATGTCAAATATATCATGTCAATCACTACATGATGTACCATGTCAAATATGTCATGTCAATCACTACATGATGTACCAAATCAAATATGTCATGTCAATCACTACATGATATACCATGTCAAATATATCATGTCAATCACTACATGATGTACCATGTCAAATATATCATGTCAATCACTACATGATGTACCATGTCAAATATATCATGTCAATCACTACATGTTATACCATGTCAAATATATCATGTCAATCGCTACATGATGTACCATGTCAAATATATCATGTCAATCACTACATGTTATACCATGTCAAATATATCATGTCAATCACTACATGATGTACCATGTCAAATATATCATGTCAATCACTACATGTTATACCATGTCAAATATATCATGTCAATCACTACATGATATACCATGTCAAATATATCATGTCAATCACTACATGATGTACCATGTCAAATATGTCATGTCAATCACTACATGATGTACCAAGTCAAATATGTCATGTCAATCACGACATGATATACCATGTCAAATATATCATGTCAATCACTACATGATGTACCATGTCAAATATATCATGTCAATCACTACATGATGTACCATGTCAAATATATCATGTCAATCACTACATGATACACCATGTCAAATATATCATGTCAATCGCTACATGATGTACCATGTCAAATATGTCATGTCAATCACTACATTATGTACCATGTCAAATATATCATGTCAATCACTACATGATATACCATGTCAAATATATCATGTCAATCACTACATGATATACCATGTCAAATATATCATGTCAATCACTACATGATATACCATGTCAAATATGTCATGTCAATCACTACATGATGTACCATGTCAAATATGTCATGTCAATCACTACATGATGTACCATGTCAAATATATCATGTCAATCAGTACATGATGTACCCTGTCAAATATGTCATGTCAATCACTACATGATGTACCATGTCAAATATATCATGTCAATCACTACATGATATACCATGTCAAATATATCATGTCAATCACTACATGATACACCATGTCAAATATATCATGTCAATCGCTACATGATGTACCATGTCAAATATGTCATGTCAATCACTACATGATGTACCATGTCAAATATATCATGTCAATCACTACATTATGTACCATGTCAAATATATCATGTCAATCACTACATGATATACCATGTCAAATATATCATGTCAATCACTACATGATATACCATGTCAAATATATCATGTCAATCACTACATGATATACCATGTCAAATATGTCATGTCAATCACTACATGATGTACCATGTCAAATATATCATGTCAATCAGTACATGATGTACCATGTCAAATATGTCATGTCAATCACTACATGATGTACCATGTCAAATATATCATGTCAATCACTACATGATATACCATGTGAAATATATCATGTCAATCACTACATGTTATACCATGTCAAATATATCATGTCAATCACTACATGATATACCATGTCAAATATATCATGTCAATCACTACATGATGTACCATGTCAAATATATCATGTCAATCACTACATGATATACCATGTCAAATATATCATGTCAATCAGTACAATCTAATAGTGTGCTAGGTGAGTGTGCATTTAAGCAAAGTGGCCCCATAGAGCGACGTCAGGCGGCGGATTATTAGATTAGTTACATTTTGTCACTTTTTAGAGTGGGTGAATATTGGCCTGTGGATTGCTGGATGGCTAAGTGGACACTAGATGAGGTTGTGAGTAACGTGACGCTGACAAACTCTTATTAGCGTGTCTGACTTGGAGGAGGAAATATTGTTGTTATTTTGAACACGAAACAGCGAAGAACAATCCATCAATTAGTCACACGGTTGTATAAGCCGCAGGGTTTAAAGCGTAGGGGAAAAAAAGAGTTGCGCCTTATAGTTTGGAATTTACAGTACTTTTAGTGTCTTTATTAGATGAATGTTTGAATGTACAAATGAAGTGTAACTTGATAACTTGTGTTAATGTTCTTTAATGTCTCCCCTGGGAGTGTTAGCATGTTAGCATGTTAGCATCTTAGCAATGAAAAGCCAGGAAGATAAATTGCTGGCCACAAAATATTAGGTTTTTTTTGAAAGAGGAGAATTTGCTTTGGCTGAAAAACACATTTGAATGAGGCATTAATTACAAGTCTGCCTTAAATGTCCAGTTTTTTTAAGTGCGTTTTAAAAATCCAACACTGCCGCATTTATATGAGTTTTTGTGGAGATGCTAATCACTCCGGGAGTTTGATGACTTTTATTGTGATTGCTGCGGCTTTTTCAGAAAGTTTTTTTTTTTTTCAATAACTTGTGATTTGATGAATTCTTTTCAAAGTTTTAAGTAGTGATGTACACGGACTTTCTCTTTAAACACAATCCAGGCTGGTGTCAGCGATGCTTTGTGCAAATATACCTAATGCGACTTTGAAATAATAACACGTCTCATAGCATAAATAATACGAGACAGAGTTATTTATTTCCAACTCTGAAGAACAATAAAGTCAAGCTAATACAACAGAAAAATAGGACATCATTAATTAATATTAAGTACATGTGTTTCAAATCATAGAATACAGAAAATGAGTCAAATAAAAGCATTCAAATAAACGTATCACGAAGAACAAAATAATGTCGTGAGAATACTGAACATCTAATTAACTCTCAACAAAATCATCCAACATTGACACATTCTCTACTTGATTTAATTTGATGTACATGATCTCAAATAGCTAAAGTATCAATATTTTTGATTTGGGAATGGATACTTCAGCATAAACATCTGGTATTTCACTTCAACTACCGTATTTCCTTGAATAGCCGCCGGGGCGCTAATTAATTTTAAACCTCTTCTCACTCCTGCGTTTACCAAAAGCATGCGGGATTGGCAAGCATGCGCTAATTATTTTAAAACCTCTTCTCACTCCGGCGCTTACCTTATCATGAAAAGCACATTTAATAAAAAAAAAGGTTATTATGGTCTTACCTTTAGGTATAAATGAGTCCATGCGCAGCTTCTATAGAAGTATTCCTTATCTTTCTTCAGTTTTAAAAGTCTCTCTGTTTCAATGGAGATCTTCCTTTAAGTATTACCTCCTGCTTCCATTGAAAGTCCAGTTCAGAAAACTGTTTTATTTTAGATATGTAATCCTCCATGGTAAAAGTGGAAGCAAACAATGGCTGCTCACTCTTGCTGCGTGTTGTCTTCTTCTGCAGCACCGGTCTTCCGCAGTACCAGCAGTCGCAAGAAGGATCACTAGCGCCCTCTACCACCAGGAGGCGGAAGTCATTTAATGACTCATATTTGACCCGGCGGAAGTGCCAAGCATGCGCTAATTATTTTGCGAAACGAGTTTGACCCTGCTGTAATTCTAGACAGGCGAATATTATATTCCCGGCGGCAATTCAAGGAAATACGGTACTTTGAAGTGTTCCTTGCCGGGTTGTACAGTATACCGGTACTAATTAAGTACTAATGGATTAAGAACGGTACTATACTGCCTCCGAAAAATACAAGTACACTTTTTGTTTTTTTACGGGCATGGCGGTGACATCACTAGTTTTACAAGCAGAGGAGCATGTTTGGCAGCGCACACGCACAGAGTACTTACAAGCAGAGGCGGCGTGTAGACAGAAAAGAGAGAATGGACGCATTTTGGCTTGAAAACAAAAAAAATCCCCAAAAAATATTTCATAAAGTATAGAAATACATTTTGGTGCCAGTACCAAAGTATTGGTACCAGGACAACCCGAGTTCTATGTAAACTTAACCTAAAAAAGGACAGGATTTTAACAACAATTGTTGATGTTTTACTGGTTTTATAGCACAACTACTTCAAAGTAGACCAGTAAAAGCACATTGTCAGATCACTGCTTGATTCATTATCACTAATAATACTATACATTCATTACAATGACAGAAAGTAACAACTTCCTTCCTGCAAGTTGCAGACATTCTCCACTTAAACATTCATTTACGTTGACAACATTTGTTGTTGAGAGCGATCTTAAGCGCTCACTTTTGTTGGTAAACTAGCAATGATGAGAGATTGTCATCACACTTCAACATGTCTAGCATGTCAATGCTGCCTCCCTGCTAGGTCAGCATGCAAATGCAAATATGTTCTTAAATGTCTCACCCTGGATAAATAAATGTTATATAAATACGTGTGAGGAGGTAAATGTCGTATCCTACATTACCCAGAAGGCTTAGCGTGGTAGGCAGTAGCAGGAAGTAGGTGTGAGCAATTGTGTTGTGTGACATTGTGACACATTGTTGTTGTTGTTGTTGTTGTTGTTGCTGCTCGACACAAAACACAAACACAAGTTTGAAGTGGACAGAAGCAAAGTAGAAAGTTGTGAGGCCGCACATTATTTCCTGCTTTGGTCGACTTTTCCTTAATTAGCGCTTTGGCAACATTTTGAATTACTTGTGGAAAAATCCAAATATAATTCGATTGATCTCTTGAATAAAAAAGCCAAGGTTTTATCATTCGTACTGCGTTTGCCTTTGACATTCATCATTTACCTTTTCAATCAGTTTGCAGCAGACTCAGGTTACAACTTCAATGATTTTTTAAAAGCAGCAAGTAAATTCTGCCACCGGCCGGCGTGTCGCAGCAACTGTGATTTAAGGAAATGTTATTAACAAATAAATATCCTCAAACATTCCTGGCATATTCCATTTTAATGACCGAAGATACCTTTTATTATTCAGTCCTGCAGCCAAATGGCCAAATAATATTCTTGCTGTAGAAAAGGTGTGGCAAGCACGTGTAACAACGGATATAATAATTAGAAATGCTTGATTTATACAAGCTAGTAAGGTAAAGTTTTGTACCTGACAAGTTTACCTTACTAGCTTATATAAATCAACCATTTATAAATACACATCAGTAATCTCTTCAACATATAACGGATGTAATCATTATGTCAACAAATAATACATTTAATGACCAGCATTAAAGCACAGTAGCGTAGTAGGCTTAAGTATTCACTGAAAATAAAACAGAGGTTTTATTTAACAAGCAGATTTAATATTTTGGTGACATCACACACAGTTTGAACAGTAACACTGTGTTTAAATATTGATGTAAGTGATTCCTTAAAGTACCACTAGATGGAGCTGCCACAGTGTGACAACATGCATTTGATGATTACACTTTCAAATCTTGTGAATTTGCAGTAAAAAAAACTGGCAGCTCAGTCAGAAAAATGTTCGCCTAAAGTTTTTTGCAGCCACGTTACTGGAACTGGAGAAACTATTTTTTTTACAGTCAAGTCTATCGTCATATCCACAGAGTACAATTTCATTTGATAGATAAGTTGCTTTGAAATCAAAAGTCAAGCAGATAATGATTATTATTTTTATAAAAAAGTTAGAAATGTATGATGTTTGTTGCATCATCACATCATATTCATGTTGAAATGATAAGCAAATGACATGCAATGTATTTTTGGATGGAACAATTTACTCAAAACATATAAAGTACTTTATTGATATATATTATTTTAAAGCTTTATTATCTAGACAGGTTAAACATATTTTTACTTTGATTAATGAACATAATTGACTATTGATAGCCAAACATTCTCTCCTAGTTATTGAAGTTATACACTTTTTATACATCTTTTCAACTTTGCATGAAAAAAGCTGCATTTCAAGCACCAACTTTTTGATGTATTCATTCTTCAAAAAGCTCAATAATGCAGTTTCATTAGGGCTGGGCCATAAAATGATATCAATATATATCACAACAGACATATAATCCATGTCAATAAAAAAATGGTTCGATATTTTTTCTTTCTTTTTCGTGGGAAGAAAGTGAAAGTATGGAAGCAAGGTTGGTTGCATGGACAAACACACTCGCTCTCTGGTAACCTAGCAACACAGGAAGTGATCAGTGATCAGTGGGACTGGCACGCTAACAGCCAATCAGGTGACAGTATCTACTATCACGTTTGCTTGATTCTTTGCATGAAGTGAGAAGAGAAAGTCCAAATGAAGAAATTGTGGGTAAAAATGCAAAAGTCTCCCAAACAGTTTTTGGATTTTTTCAAAGAGACCGTCGTCAGACCAATGTAGACCACCTGAGCCGCGCTCACCCTTTAGAGCACTGCTGTAACTTCCTGCCACTAAACCTTCAGAAAATAGTTCTCAGGTTTCTACATGTTTACATTTTCACACTATCTTCTTACACTTTATGAAGAATTTCTTACATATTCCTTATTTTTAAGAGATTATAGTTAAGTGTTCAATGTGATTTGACTATTTTGTTGACATTGTTGGAGTGTTTTCATGTTTGTGTTGACATTTCCTTTCTGCCTTGATAGCTGAGGGATTAAAATCACAGGAAGTTACATTTACAATCACATATTTTTTTCTCCTGCTCCTTATTTTCCATAGGTCATAAAAATATCAATAATTACCAATATTGCCCGATATGATAATAATGTATGAATAAATACTACATTTAAAAAAATCCTTTCTATAGTTAAATAAGAATAACAGGGCAAAATAATGTTACACAGACGTTATTTCCTGCCACTAAACCTGCAGAAAACAGTTCTTCTCAGGTTTCTACATGTTTACATGTTCACACTTTGCACTATTTTCTTACACTTTATGAAGCATTTCTTACATATTCCTTTTTTTAAAGAGATTAATGTTCAGTGTTGAATGTGATTTGACTATTTTGTTGACGTTGTTTGTTTTGTTTTGTTTGTGTTGACATTTCCTTTCTGCCTTGATAGCTGAGGGATTACAATCACAGGAAGTTACATTTGAAGTACAAATTATTTTACTCCCGCTCCTTATTTTACATAGGTCATAAAAATATCATTAATTATCAATACCGCCCGATATAATAATAATATTTAAATAAATACTACATTAAAAAAAATCCTTTCTATAGTTAAATAAGAATAACAGGGCAAATTAATGTTACACAGACGTTATTTCCTGCCACTAAACCTGCAGACAATAGTCAAGTTTCTCTATGTTTACATTTTCACACTTTGCACTATCTTCTTACACTTTGTAAAGCATTTCTTACATATTCCTTATTTTTAAGATCTTATAGTTAAGTGTTCAATGTGATTTGACTATTTTGTTGACATTGTTGGAGTGTTTTCATGTTTGTGTTGACGTTTCCTTTCTGCCTTGATAGCTGAGGGATTACAATCACAGGAAATCAAATCTTTTTTTTCTCCCGCTCCGTATTTTCCATAGGTCAAAAAAATATCAATAATTGTCAATAATGACCGATATAATATTAATATTAAAGAAATTACTGCATAACAAAAATTCCTTTCCATAATCTAATATGAATGACAGGGCAAAATAATGTTACACAACCGTGTAACATTAAAAAAAAATCATTTCTATAGTTAAATAAGAATAACATGGCAAATTAATGTTACACAGACGTTATTTCCTGCCACTAAACCTGCAGACAATAGTCAAGTTTCTCTAGGTTTACATTTTCACACATTGCACTATTTTCTTACACTTTATAAAGCATTTCTTTCATATTTCTTACTTCTAAGAGCACATTGTTCAGTGTTCAATGTGATTTGGCTATTTTGTTGACATAGTTGGGAGTGTTTTCCACAAAAGATAGATTTCTCTTGGTGGTTATTTTCCAAGATGTGATGTAAAACACAGAGTTTTCAGCTCCAGTGTGTGAGTAAAGTTACCTTGCAGTGATTGTAACAGGTGGGCCTGCTAAAGAATTCAGGTGGTGATCCTAGGCAGCTGTAGCCCGAGGCTCCCAAGGTTTGTCTTTGCCGGAGTTTGATAAGCCGGGTTACTGGTGTCCTTGAGCGCCCGCCAGCACCAGACACGTTGATGTGGACGCAGCAGAAACTAAACAATTATCCTCCCTGCTAGAAAGTGTTGTGAGTGACGGGAGATTGTCAGACTGCTTGATTCTAGAAGGAAGCAAAAGAGTGAAGTGAAGTGAAGTGAATTATATTTATATAGCGCTTTTTCTCTAGTGACTCAAAGCGCTTTACATAGTGAAACCCAATATCTAAGTTACATTTAAACCAGTGTGGGTGGCACTGGGAGCAGGTGGGTAAAGTGTCTTGCCCAAGGACACAACGGCAGGGACTAGGATGGCGGAAGCGGGGATCGAACCTGGAACCCTCAAGTTGCTGGCACGGCCACTCTACCAACCGAGCTATACCGCCCCAGAGCAGTGGAGCAGAACATGGAGGATGGGAAGTACATGGAGATAACATCAGCTGACATCTCACACGCAGGAGAAATGATTCCTCCTCACAAAAGTCATGTTGATGACATCCACAAGTGTGTGTCACTAGTCCTGTTGACCTTTAACCCTCTCCTTGCTGACCACATCCGAGGAACTGATGACCGGCTGCGGTAGTTTTCAGCGCTTCCATAGCGAGTCTACATACAGATATAAGTAAGAACTTTACTTGATATTAGAAATGGCAACAGAGGAGGATGAATGCTACATAAGAAGAAGATAGAGAAAAATAAGAAGCTTATCCACTACGGTGTCGCCACGGACTACAAAGATGGACGTGCGCACATTTTCATGACTTATGCAGATCCCAAATATGCCACTAGGTAAGAAAAGTGTTTTTTGCATAATATTGTGAAACAAAACACCAGATAATATGTCTTAATAGGTGCCATTTTGGGGTCCTTATACACACACCATAATAATAGCGTATATTGAAGCACAGTACGTCTGACTATGGTTGCCGTAATGCTCCCACAATTCATCAAGCGGTGCAGCTTCGTAGCTTACCAAAGTCCTACTAAAACATGTTGACAGCCAACCTGCAATCCACTTGTATCTCGTATTTGTGACTGCCATCTACTGGTTACACTTGTCATTGCACCTTGTACTGCATAAGATTGATTCGCGGTTGGTAAGCACAACCAGAATTAATACGTACTTAAGGCAGTGTCGCCCGGAAAAGGGTGGAGTGGGGAGGAGATCTTGCCCCAAGTGGAGGAGTTGAAGTACCTGGGAGTCTTGTTCACGAGTGAGGGAAGAGTGGATGGTGAGATCGACAGGCGGATCGGTGCGGCGTCTTCAGTAATACGGACGCTGAATCGATCCGTTGTAGTGAAGAAGGAGCTGAGCCGGAAGGCAAAGCTCTCAATTTACCGGTCGATCTACGTTCCCATCCTCACCTATGGTCATGAGCTTTGGGTTATGACCGAAAGGACAAGATCACGGGTGTATGAGTTTCCTCCGCCGGGTGGCGGGTCTAACGAAATTTCGTTCTTATATGTGCTGTAAAGTTCAAATTTGAATGACAATACAAAGGAAGTCTAAGTCTAGTCTAAGTCTAACAAGCTCTGCCATCCGGGAGGAGCTCAAAGTAAAGCCGCTGCTCCTCCACATGGAGAGGAGCCAGATGAGGTGGTTTGGGCATCTGGTCAGGATGCCACCCGAACGCCTCCCTAGGGAGGTGTTTAGGGCACGTCCGACCGGTAGGAGGCCACAAGGAAGACCCAGGACACGTTGGGAAGACTATGTCTCCCGGCTGGCCTGGGAATGCCTCGGGATCCCTCGGGAGGAGCTGGACCAAGTGGCTGGGGAGAGGGAAGTCTGGGCTTCTCTGTGTTGCACCTTTCCTGCTTCCGGCTCCCAGACCGTAGTCGAGGGACGCAGGGGAGACACTCCTCCACGGCCAATGTATCTCGGGGGTAACATACTTCACTCTACCCGGCAGTGGGTCTCCACAGCTCCGGACTCCAGGGTGAATGATGAATCCGGCGATTAGTTGCAAATCGTAACTTTATTGATGTCTGCTCACAGCCAATCCACCAAAAAACTAGTCCCCGCCCGCACTCACGCTACCGCTCCCTCTCCTCTCTCACCCACACACTCACTGACGTCACTCACCTCACATGCTGTCACCTATTAAAGGGCCACACACACACATACGCTACTCTCATAACACCTGCTTAGGCTGCTGCCCCCGCGACCCAACCTCGGATAAGCGGAAGAAGATGGATGGATGGATAAGGCAGTGTTGATTTTGGAGAAAATAAAAGTTAGTCTGAAGAGTGTTACATATCATGATTGATTGGTGCTCGATTTGATTGAAACAAATGCTGACGATGATATCGTTTATCGGCGTGTGGACAAGGTATCGTCCTGCAGCTCGTGTCCTTGGCCTGATGCATCCCCTTCAGTCTCCAATTGATCGCAAAACTCTTCCAGAATGAAGACTTTTTTGTCCTTTTCCCCCTGTGCGGAGGTCAGGAGTGTAACACGGGCGGGTAATTACGTGGATCCGGATCACTTTCATGTCCGACACCTTTCAAGGAGCGTGGCTCCGCCTCCTTCTCCTGGGCAAATAATGGAGTCACGCCAAGGTAATTAACCTCCCTTGTATCGCTGGAAAAGATGAAGAAACACTGAAATGCACGGCAACAAAAGGACTTGATTGAGCTGTGAAATGGAATGACCAAGAAGACATTCAACATGACCAAGAAGACATTCAACATGACCAAGAAGACATTCAACATGACCAAGAAGACATTCAACAAGTTCAACTCCTTTTATGACGTCCCCCACCCCAGCCCCCCCACCTTCACTTCCACCATCTTTGTAAAACTTTCCTCCAAATGTCTCATCTCTGAGCTTTGAGTGCACATCCTGGGATGGATTGTTAATTTTCTTTCTAATTCCCCGTGTCCTCGGGCTAAGAACGTTCTCCTGCATGTGCATCTAAAGCGCCCCTCTCCTCCTCCGGCTCCCGGTGCGCATCAGCAGCTAATTAAAGAAAGCAAAGCATTTGATTAAACAAGTCAATTGTGCTGGTCTGCATTTGCAATCATTAGCAGAAGCCAGACTTTCCTTCACAACATTAACTGTGATGGATGCCAGCTTGCACTCACCGTCAGCTGCACGGAGCACAGTTCAGATGTTCCACATGACAAATATTGCGTATGAACAACTTGTGCACACTTACTGTGTTGGCTCCGCCCACTGACATCTTGCACTTTAGATGCCAGCTGGTGAAGTACAACTGTCATCCACGCGCCGTATCTAAAAGCTGGAGTCCGCAAATATTATGTGTCAATAAAGTACCTTGCCTGGGAGTTTCTTAACCATAGGGCCGTGAGCGCCCACTCCAGGGCCGCCAAAAAAGAAGTGTTTCACTACTCGGCTGCAATTCACTTTCCCACCACTTGTGGCAGTAATGATGATGTCACACAAACAGAAGAAGTGTGCAGCTCATGTCATAGAAAAGTGTCTGAAGCGCAAAAATTATGACTAATTGACAATCTGTTAAAAACATTTTTTATTTTTTATTTTATGTATTTTTCATCAGTTTATAATAAATAATTCACCCCTATACAATATCATACCCTAATACCCTACTGTGCAATATTACCCTTCCAGTGCAATACATCCCACACTGATTGTTATTACTCCGCTACTATTGTCTTCTTCTGTATATTGTACAGTATTTTGTAAATTGTTCTGTATATTGTACACTATTTTGTAAATTGTTCTGTATGTTGTACACTATTTTGTATATTGTTCTGTATATTGTACAGTATTTTGTAAATTGTTCTGTATATTGTACACTATTTTGTATATTGTTCTGTATATTGTACAGTATTTTGTAAATTGTTCTGTATATTGTACACTATTTTGTATATTGTTCTGTATATTGTACAGTATTTTTTATATTGTTTTGTATATTGTACAGTATTTTGTATATTGTACACTATTTTGTATAGTGTTCTGTATATTGTACAGTATTTTGTATATTGTTTTGTATATTGTACAGTATTTTGTATATTGTACAGTATTTTGTATAGTGTTCTGTATATTGTACAGTATTTTGTATATTGTTTTGTATATTGTACAGTATTTTGTATATTTTTCTGTATAGTGTACAATATGTTGTATATTGTTTTGTATATTGTACAGTATTTCGTATATTGTTCTGTATATTGTACAGTATTTTGAATATTGTACAGTATTTTGTATAGTGTTCTGTATATTGTACAGTATTTTGTATATTGTTCTGTATATTGTACAGTATTTTGTATATTGTACAGTATTTTGTATAGTGTTCTGTATATTGTACAGTATTTTGTATATTGTACAGTATTTTGTATATTTTTCTGTATAGTGTACAATATGTTTTATATTGTTCTGTATATTGTACAGTATTTTGTATATTGTTCTATATATTGTGCAGTATTTTGTATATTGTTATGTATATTGTACAGTATTTTGTACATTGTTTTGTATATTTTACAGTATTTCGTATATTTTTCTGTATAGTGTACAATATGTTGTATATTGTTCTGTATATTGTACAGTATTTTGTATATTGTTATATATATTGTACAGTATTTTGTATATTGTACTGTATTTTGTATATTGTTCTGTATATTGTACAGTATTTTGTATATTGTTTTGTATATTGTACATTTTGTATATTGTTTTGTATATTGTACATTATTTTGTATATTGTTTTGTATATTGTACAGTATTTTGTATATTGTTCTGTGTATTGTACAGTATTCTGTATATTGTTTTGAATATTGTACAGTATTTTGTATATTGTACAGTATTTAGTATATTGTTCTGTATGTTGTACAGTATTTTGTATATTGTACAGTATTTTGTATATTGTTCTGTATGTTGTACAGTATTTTGTATATTGTTCTGTATATTTTACAGTATTTTGTAAATTGTACAGTATTTAGTATATTGTTCTGTATATTGTACAGTATTTAGTATATTGTTCTGTATATTGTACAGTATTTTGTATATTGTTATGTATATTTTACAGTATTTTGTAAATTGTACAGTATTTAGTATATTGTTCTGTATATTGTACAGTATTTAGTATATTGTTCTGTATATTGTACAGGATTGCTTATTATTTTTATTGGATAGTAGTCTGTTTATTTAAATTCTTATTTGTAATCTTTATTACATCTTGTTTAATTAATTTTTATCCCATATTTGTTTCCACTACCGCACCTTCAATCCTTAATCTCGTGATATGCAAATATAATGACAATAAAGTCCATTCTATTCTATTATTGTGATCAGCCTTGATAATAATTCTCTGTGATTGACACATGCTTTTGACGTGATTGACACATGCTTTTGACGTGATTGACACATGCTTTTGACGTAATTGACACATGCTTTTGACGAGGTTGCACATTTGCAGTAGGTTAGATATAATTATTGAATATGATTAACATGGAGAGGAAGATCACTAATTCAGTGTTAATATTTCATTGGGCCCCTCTGTAGTGTAACAGTTTGGCCAAGACGTCGAAAAGGTTAAAAAAAAAACATTGACAGTGTGTGATATTACAACACATGTTCTATGTTCCAATGTTCTATGTTCCAAACATTGACAGTGTGTGATATTACAACACATGTTCTATGTTCCAATGTTCTATGTTCCAAACATTGACAGTGTGTGATATTACAACACATGTGCTATGTTCCAATGTTCTATGTTCCAAACATTGACAGTGTGTGATATTACAACACATGTTCTATGTTCCAATGTTCTATGTTCCAAACATTGACAGTGTGTGATATTACAACACATGTGCTATGTTCCAATGTTCTATGTTCCAAACATTGACAGTGTGTGATATTACAACACATGTTCTATGTTCCAAACATTGTTTTGTCAAAACAAAACAATTGCTAAGTTAAATTATCCATCAAATTTTACACTGTAAAAATGACAAAATATTCTACAGTACAATTGACGGTGAGGTTTACAGTATATTACTGCAAATTGAAAAAATACCACTCATTTTTTCAAATTTACACCTTTGTCGACTTGAGCTGCCAGTTTGTTTTTTTTGTAAAATCTACCGTTGTTGTATTTTTCTTTACGATGTATTACTGTAAATATAAATGGGAACAGCTACAAGTTTCTTTACAGTGAAAAAATGGCAGCTCAGTTACCAAACTGAAAAAAAAACAGTGGTACTGTTTTTCCATTTACAGTAATATTTTGTAAAAAAAACCCACTGTACATTTTGCAGTAAAAAGCTGTGGTACCTTATTGAAAAAAACGGTATATATTTTGTAGTAACATTTTACTGACTGAGTTGCCATCTTTTTACTGTAAAATCTACAGCTTTTTTTTTTTTTTTTTTACAGTGTACTTTAAATATACACATGCAGAGGCAAATGCATTCATTTGTGTCCCTCTAGGTTGCAACGCCTTGGCTGAGATCGAAACTGAAAGTTAACTCAACACGTTCTCCTCCACTTTGCCGACTGATGGGATGTTTGTATCTTCCAGTTTAGATGAATATTTAATCGTAATTATCACGCAGGTTAAAAAAAAAAAAAAATATATATATATATATATATATATATATATATATATATATATATATATATATATATATATATATATATATATATATATATATATATATGCAAAGGAGCTTTTCGTGCCTTTCTGGTCATCTCCGGGTCTAAGTTGAATGTCAAAGTTGACCGACTTGTGGGTTTATGTCCACAACCTTCTACTATCCAGGCATGATTTATTATCTAGAATTAACTTTCACCAACTCAGAGGCCATGCAGCAGCTCAACGTGTCAATATAGCAGCATAAGCTAGTTAGCGCTCTGTGATCAATTCAATGTTAATATCGCTAATATTTGGTTAATATTTAGGTCCCGACATGTAAATGGAGTATTGGTGGCGCTTTTTGGATGTTTTTTAGGAGGGCTTTAAGGGCGGACTAGAGCACTCCTATTGACTCTATTGTTAGCTGACTTTTGCTAACGTTTATTTATGATTTAGAATGCATATAAAAGAAGAAAAACATGTGCTATGATATGACAGGCAACATAAAAAAGTGCAGTTCCCCTTTAAAGTATTTATTTATTTATTGACTCACACAGTGTGTGTCATGTCTGTGTTCATGTTTTTGTTTGGCCATGTGCTGTTTTGTTTTTTGGACACTTCCTTAGTTCCTGGTTTCACTTCCTGGTTTTGTTTGTCACCATAGCAACCATTAGTTTCACCTGTTCCACGTTTGGACTCACACACACCTGTCTCACGTTTTCACAGTCATGTCATGCACCTGTTCACAGTTAGTCACGCACCTGTTTTCACTTATCATGTCACTATATAGGCTTTTCTGTTTCTGTTGTTCGTCCTGGCGACATCACTCATTCATGCCATGTTCACAGTTTCTTGTCACGTAAGTTTTTGTTTAAATGTTCATAGTTCTCCGCCATTGTGCGCGCCTTTTGTTTTTTCCTAGTGAAGTTTTTTTACCTCCGCTGTGAGCGCCTTTTGTTTGTACCCTTTTGTTTGTACTTTGTAGTTTATAGTTATAATTAAACTATGTCTTTACCTGCACGCCACGTCCGTTCCATTTCTTTTGCACCACGGGAGAGCAAACCACGCCAAAGACCAAGTCTTGACAGATGTCGCCAGCACGAGAGCTCTCCTGCAAAAAAATGGGACAATTTTGACGAGGTAACGTGGGAGGTCCTGCGCGCCATGGAAGCCGAGACACTCCGCCATTCCCCCATGGAGCGCAGGGATCTCATGTGGGGTCCGACCGGCAAACTGGTGCCGATCAGCTCCCTTTGGTCCGAGGATGGCGCTGCGTCACCGCAGTCCCGGAAGCGCCGCTCCCAACGAAGGACGTCAGGGAGGGCTTCCACAAGCATTGGAAAGGACGCATCGTTCCCGCAAGCTCCTCCCCCTCCGGGCGGAAACGAGCTGCAGCCAGCCCGGCTTCCCCAGGACGACGTCACGCCGCTGCCAGTGGGTGACGTCATGGATTTTTTTCCCCTGAACTCTTCTTCTTGTCAGCCACATCCAACCAAAGACTCTAAATCCATGATTAAATATTACCAAGACATGTTTTTAGAAATCAGATCCTGTCAATCACAGTCACCCAATTTTCATGCCCCGCCCCCCAGGACTCATGCCACGCCCAAGTCAGAAATTTTTTTTTCACCCACAAAAGCCCAGGTGGGGGGGAACGAAAGACCTTTTGGACAATTTAGAGGGGAGGATTCTGCCCTCCTCCTGAACCCCCTCCGCCCACCCCAAAAGACGGTTCCAGACCGCGGGGAGCGCGTCTGGGATCCGCTCCTTGAGGGGGGGGCTAGGGCTGGGAATTGTTCAGGTGGGGTGGGTCAGCATCGTCACGCCAAGCCACAGCCTCCAGCACGACCACAACCACCTGTCTTTCGACCTGCCAAGCCACAGCCACCAGCACGACCCCCACCACCAGTCTTTCGTCACGCCAAGACACAGCCTCCAGCACGACCCCCACCACCTGTCTTTCGACCTGCCAAGCCACAGCCACCAGCACGGCCGCCACCACCAGTTTTTCGACCATGCCAAGATCCACCTGCTCCACGCCCAGCTCCACGCCAAGCGCCACCAGTACCTGCTCCACGCCAAGCGCCACCAGTACCTGCTCCACGCCAAGCGCCACCAGTACCTGCTCCACGCCAAGCGCCACCAGTACCTGCTCCACGCCAAGCGCCACCAGTACCTGCCCCACGCCAAGCGCCACCTGTACCTGCCCCACGCCAAGTGCCGCCCGTGGCTTCCCCACGCCGCCAAGTGCCGCCCGTGGCTTCCCCACGCCAAGACCAAAGCCAAGACCAAGACCCGCCAAGTGACCAAGACCAAGACCCGCCAAGTGACCAAGACCAAGACCCGCCAAGTGACCAAGACCAAGACCCGCCAAGTGACCAAGACCAAGACCCGCCAAGTGACCAAGACCAAGACCCGCCAAGTGACCAAGACCAAGACCCGCCAAGTGACCAAGACCAAGACCCGCCAAGTGACCAAGACCAAGACCCGCCAAGTGACCAAGACCAAGAACCGCCAAGTGACCAAGACCCGCCAAGTGACCAAGACCAAGAACCGCCAAGTGACCAAGACCCGCCAAGTGACCAAGACCAAGACCCGCCAAGTGACCAAGACCAAGACCCGCCAAGTGACCAAGACCAAGACCCGCCAAGTGACCAAGTCCAAGCACCGCCACACCAAGTCCAAGACCAAGACCAACCACACCAAGACCAACCACGCCAAGTCCAAGACCAACCATGTCAACACCAAGACCAAGTCCAAGACCAACCATGCCAAGACCAAGACCCAGACCCTCGCCAAGTCCAAGACCATGACCCACGCTGCCAAGACCATGACCCACGCTGCCAAGACCAAGACCGCCAAGGCCAAGACCACCCACGCCAAGACAAAGACCCCCCACGCCAAGCTTCGCCGCCTGACGCACCAAGCCAAGCTTCGCCGCCTGACTCACCACGCCAAGCTTCGCCGCCTGACTCACCACGCCAAGCTTCGCCGCCTGACGCACCACGCCAAGCTTCGCCGCCTGCCACGACAACGCGCCCACCTCCTCGTCGGCCAAGGATGTGGCCTTTCCATGGGCGTCCGCCACGCCAGGTGCGCCGACCTCCTCGTCTGCCACGAATGTGGCCATTCCCAGGTCGCCCACCTCGTCAGGTTCAGCGGCGGTCTACCCGCCGCCGTCACCTGACTCTGCCCCGGTGGATTCGGGGACACCTGGTCTGGCGACCCACCGCCATGTCCCCCTCCCCCCCTCCCATGACTCTTGATCCTGTTTTTTGTTTTTGGACATCTGGGATCTGTCCGTAAGGGGGGGGTTCTGTCATGTCTGTGTTCATGTTTTTGTTTGGCCATGTGTTGTTTTGTTTTTTGGACACTTCCTTAGTTCCTGGTTTCACTTCCTGGTTTTGTTTGTCACCATAGCAACCATTAGTTTCACCTGTTCCACGTTTGGACTCACACACACCTGTCTCACGTTTTCACAGTCATGTCATGCACCTGTTCACAGTTAGTCACGCACCTGTTTTCACTTTTCATGTCACTATATAGGCTTTTCTGTTTCTGTTGTTCGTCCTGGCGACATCACTCATTCATGCCATGTTCACAGTTTCTTGTCACGTAAGTTTTTGTTTAAATGTTCATAGTTCTCCGCCATTGTGCGCGCCTTTTGTTTTTTCCTAGTGAAGTTTTTTTACCTCCGCTGTGAGCGCCTTTTGTTTGTACCCTTTTGTTTGTACTTTGTAGTTTATAGTTATAATTAAACTATGTCTTTACCTGCACGCCACGTCCGTTCCATTTCTTTTGCACCACGGGAGAGCAAACCACGCCAAAGACCAAGTCTTGACAGTGTGAGCGTCTCTATTGTTTATGTCTTGTGTTTAAATGCAAGCAAGTTGGTAACCGATAGCAACCAGTGGTCGTAGAGGAGCCAAACTGATGATGTTTTCTTTTGTCACCAGTAAGATGATGTGCGGCGACAAAGAGGAGGAAGGGCGTGGTTGGGATGGCGACGTTGTGGACAAGACCTTTCTAGTGTAATTATCTCCAAAGGAAGAAGCTGGACAGCAGCTGGTCCACAACGTCTAATTGCTTCCTTGGACCGCTTCCACGTGGCGTCCTGCGGAGCGTGAGGCTCTGATATTTACTGCCGGCCAGCCAAGAGATGGTGGCCAGGGTCGGCTTCTTCTCGTCCGAGCCCGACTTCCGTCATGCTCTGAGTAAGCTTCAGTGTCTTTTTGTATACAACAATGACAGCAAGTCAGTCTAATTGAAGGAAACTGAACTGCAACCCCAACTTTACAATATTTAGGACAGACATTTGCAAAGCAATTGAGAAGATGTACAAACAACATTTATTCAACACAATACTAAAACAAAAAAAAAAGCAAGTTTCCATAATAATAATATAGATTATAATTGTTTAATGTTTTTAATCTAAAACTGTATTATTTGTCAAATACATACAATTATTATTATTTATTATGTATCGATTTAGAGTCAAAATAATTAAACATTTGGATTTAAATGGATTTTTGAGCACCCCTTTTATCAATATTGCATTAGCTAATTAGTTCTCTGTGATCAAGTAGTTCCTGGATGTAAGTAACAATATCACTAATATTTGGTTAATATTCCGGTCTTGACATGTAAATATAATATAGTTGGCGCTTTTTCAATGTTTTTAAGAGGGTTTTATGAGCCTGATAGATGACTTGGATTAGGCAAGGCAATTTGTACACGTGGAAATTCAAGTAATGAATTCAATTCAAATCAGAAAATACAATCATCACGAAAACATTATTAGTTCAAATCAATCAAATTCTGTACTTCAAATACTCTCAGTTGTCAAATGCAGAAATGAGCTACATTGTTAGCCGTCTAGTACGAGTCGTAAATGACAATTTAGAAAACATAAACATGATAAAAACAGATAAGTTCTTGTTAGTAAAAAAGTGCAAAACGGAGTGCACCTCCCCTTTAAGGAGAGTGCACGGGAAGGTAATGATGGAAGCTCAGCAGCATCATCACAAACACAAACACAAAGTTCGTGTTGGCTCGTGAAAACAATTCACTGACACCATCTTTTTGCTGTTGATTGTCACGTTACTTTCTTGTTTTGTGGCAATTTGGTTGCGTTAAAATCTAATTTGTTGAACGTTTGTACAAGTTTAGGTCGAGGTGTGGATTATTGACTTTCAGTACATTGTAAACAACAATCATTTCCTCCTGACTGGAACTCACATCCGCAAATGCCAGACTGCACCTTGAAGCCACACTGAATCCACGTCAAAGTTTCAATTAGTAGCATACATTTAATTAGTAGCATACATTTAATAAGTAGCATACATTTAGTTAGTAGCATCAATTTAATTAGTAACATACATTTAATTAGTAGCATAAATGTAATTAGTAGCATACATTTAATTAGTAGCATAAATTTAATTAGTAGCATACATTTAGTTAGTAGCATAAATTTAATTAGTAGCATACATTTAATTACTAGCATACATTTAATTAGTAGCATACATTTAGTTAGTAGCATACATTTAATTAGTAGCATACATTTAGTTAGTACCATAAATTTAATTAGTAGCATACATTTAGTTAGTAGCATAAATTTAATTAGTAGCATACATTTAATTACTAGCATACATTTAATTAGTAGCATACATTTAGTTAGTAGCATACATTTAATTAGTAGCATACATTTAGTTAGTAGCATAAATTTAAAATTAGTAGCATACATTTAATTAGTAGCATAAATTTAATTAGTAGCATACATTTAATTAGTAGCATACATTTAATTAGTAGCATACATTTAGTTAGTAGCATACATTTAATTAGTAGCATACATTTAATTAGTAGCATACATTTAATTAGTAGCCTAAATAACCACAATAGGATGACTTTATTTGTTTTTTTTTGTCTTTGCCGTCACCGGCGTTTGAGTGACAGACGGGTGGGCCAATCAGAATTGTTGAGCCTCGCGTCCTTTGCCTCCTGGCCAATCAAAAGTGGAAAAAGGTAATAAGTCAATCAGTCGTACGATTAAAGTAACACAAATTAGGAGGGAAAAAAATGATGACAAAGCCAAATGTCCCAATATTTCATCTTCAACCTGGGTGGGCAATATGAGCCCATCAATACCAACAAAATAATGGCAATAACCATAAAAAGAACCCAAAATGTTTCCATTTTGGAAAATGTTAAGCACTTTAAGATGTTTAGTATTTATTTAAGTTGAATCTTTGCTTACAGAAATAAGTCCATTTGATTTTTTTGATTGTTTTTTTTACCTTCCAAAAGTATACAATACTACAGAAATAAGAAATAAAAGTGTACACCCTTTTAAAAGTCCGGGCTGATAATAAGTCAATCAGTCGTACGATAAAAGTAACACAAATTAGGAGGAAAAAAATGATGACAAAGCCAAATGTCCTAATCAGGGTGGGCAATATGAGCCCATCAATACCAAAGAACTGATGGCAATAACCCCTTAAAAAAAGACAACCAGACCAAGTTTTTTGTGTTAAAAAAAGTATTTATTTAAGTTTAATCTTTGCTTAAATGAGTCCAATTTATATTATTATTATATATTATATATATATTAGTTACCTTCCAATGGTAAACAATTCTACAGTAATATGAAATAAAAGTGGATATTGTTTGAAATTGTTAGTTGCATCAAAATTATCTATTATGATTACATTAAAAACACTTTTAATGGATTATTTATTCAGTTGAAGAGCATGTTTGTCTGCATGAAAACAAACATTTGTAGTAAAACGATTGCGTATTCTTCAAATGGCGATTGACATTCTAAAAGTAACATGTCTTCTTTCGCTCATTATTTTCACACTTTTATGTCTTTTTATGTATGAAATAGAAAAATCACAATTTTGGGGACAGATATCGCAATTAGGTTTTTTCTTTCTCGAAATCCTGCGGCCGTACTATTTACTCTACTTTTTATGTCCTTCGTTATTTCTTCTCCAGGCGCTGTAGCGTGTGTGTGTGTGTGTGTGTGTGTGTTCTGTGTGTGTGTGTGTGTGTGTGTGTGTGTGTGTGTGTGCAGCTGTTGCTTTTTGAAGGAAAGGCTCAAAGTAATCATTTTTGGTCCCTTGTCAAAATGATTCCTCATTTCAAGCACAGTCTGTGCTCATTTGTTTGCCTATTTTACATGAGCATTGCACTTACGCCAGCGTGTACACACACACACACACACACACACACACACACACACACACACACACACACACACACACACACACACACACACACACACACACACACACACACACACACACACACACACACACACATACACACACACACTGTGCACCTGCTTGACGGAATCCAGCCAAACACCTGCATCCTCTCCTCTCCTCTCCTCTCCTCTCCCTCAGGTCCTCCTACTCTAACACCTACACTGCAAAAAGTGAAATGTAAGTAAGATGAAATATGTCAAATAAGGCTGATAATTGCTTATTTTCTGTCTGATAAGATCATTCTTCTCACTAAGCAGATTTGATGTTAGAGTGTTTTACTTGTTGAGCTATATTGAGTAAAACATGCTTGAAACTAGAATATCAACTGTTGTGTCATCAACACTCACAAGTAGAAAACTACTTTTTTTTAAAGTCATCATTTCTTATTTCAAGCATGAACAAAAAAAAAATCATGATTTTGACACAATTGTGTCTCATAATTAAAACAGATGACAGCCAAATGGACTTTGCTGTTTTATTTCCAATGAAACAATAGAACATACGTACTCATATAGTAGTACAGTTGGCACAGTACAGTAAACTGACAGTTCATATTTAAACATGTGACATTTCTAACAAGTTTGAACAGAAATAGTTCATGCACATTCAGATAAATTCCTCAAAATTACAATTCAATTTTTTTTGGCCGGGGGCGGGGCTGTATATATGCACACTAATTGACTGAAAGAGCACGCACTTGGCGCGATGATGTCATGTTATCCATGGAAAAATGCATTTTTAGACAATATGATTTGCCTGAGCGGCTAGGAGACCCCGAGAGTAACAAGCACTTGCCTTGTTGCCTTTCCATTAAGAACAATAAACTAGTTTTTAGTATAAGTTTGCTGGTTTCAAGAAATGTAATGCCGAGCGCATATCATTATGTCAAGATAATGGCACTAGCATTTACTTCATTTAAGAATATTTTTCAACATATTGAGCAAAAAGGTTTTTTTCTAGCAAGAAAAGTGCACTTGTTATTAGTGAGAATATACTTATTTGAAGCTATTTTTGGCTTCATTGAGGTTAGCTCATTTGACTTGTTTTGGAAAGTCTCGACAAGCCACATTTTCTTGTTCTATTGGCAGATCATTTTGCTTAGTTCAAATAAAATACCCCTCATTTTTGTATTTTTTTTCCTTGTTTTTGAACACTGACTTTTTGCAGTGTATTTTTCTCATTTTTGTGTGACACACAGCTTGCAGGACTCATGTGATGACCAACAACCTGCCTCTTACACACACACACACACACACACACACACACACACACACACACACACACACACACACACACACACACACACACACACACACACACACGGCCACACACACACGGCGAGTGTGGGTTGTAGCTTGTGGTGTGGGTATGAAGCAATGAGCTGGGTGTATGCAGCAGAATAATGAGGTCAAAGCCATTGTAATGAGTCTGGAGGGATGAGAAATGAGGAGGACCAGAGAAGAGAATAAGAGCAGAGCTCCAGAAGAAATAAAGGCAGGGTTGAAGGCACCATGGTTGGGTGCTCCGTCTCTCTGGCCTGTTTGAACCCTGCTGATTACGCTGTTGGCATTCACGTACGTACAGTGAACAATATGAAACACTTCCATGAAATACAAGCTGAACATTACAAAGGTCTTACAAGAGCAGCCTGGATTTGCTTCTTCAACATGAATCCTACAGTTGATGTAAACAAGCAGCGTTCACATGATCAATTGATGCTCGCCTCCACAAGTGGCCCTCATTTAGTCATTTAATGCACCTTTTAAAGAAACTATGTGTGTGTGTGTGTGTGTGTGTGTGTGTATATATAGATATATATTGATTGATTGATTGATGTATACACTAGCGTTCCAAAGTTTGGGTTCACATGTAAATGTCGTTATTTTTGAAGTAAAAGCACTGTACTTTTTAATGAAGATAACTTTAAACTAGTCTTAACTTGAAAGAAATACACTCTATACATTGCTAATGTGGTAAATGACTATTCTAGCTGCAAATGTCTGCTTTTTGGTGCAATATCTACATAGGTGTATAGAGGCCCATTTCCAGCAACTATCACTCCAGTGTTCTAATGGTACAATGTGTTTGCTCATTGGCTCAGAAGGCTAATTGATGATTAGAAAACCCTTGTGCAATCATGTTCACACATCTGAAAACACTTTAGCTCCTTACAGAAGCTACAAAACTGACCTTCCTTTGAGCAGATTGACTTTCTGGAGCATCACATTTGTGGGGTCAATTAAACGCTCAAAATGGCCAGAAAAAGAGAACTTTCATCTGAAACTCCACAGTCTATTCTTGTTCTTAGAAATGAAGGTTATTCCACTAAATTGTTTGGGTGACCCCAAACTTTTGAACGGTAGTGTATATATATCTGCAGCCACTCAGACAAATCATATAGTAGATGTAGATGATCTATATCTGATGTACACATTGATTAGTTTTCTTTTAAGTAATATATATATATTTTTAAATGTGTCTATTTTATGGAGGAACATAGTTAATCATAGAACTGGCATCCAGTGTTATTAAAAAGTCCAGATTTTGAATCTAGAATCATTTTGACTTAGGAATCGGTACTTAATGGTTTGTTACCCCCAATAATGGAATGGAATGAAATGTTGTGGTGCTGAAAGATTCCCAGGAGGAGTCTTCTCATTGTAGGACTGAAGAATAAGAGAACTGAAGATCAACAAGTCGTGTTATAGTGACAGACTAAGTACTGTAGCGTTACTCATTTCTGCAGCAGTCTAACGTTCACCAATGTGGTTAGCTAGCACTTTATATTCACGGGAGGAAATAAACAAACCGCCATTATTTCTTTGGTCCAGGAACTTACTGCACATAAATGTGCTTAACACTCCCACTCAAAGACATGTTTATAGCTCTCTATAATGGGATACAAAAAATTCATAACTCCAAAATAAAACATTTTGGCCTACTGGCAGTGTTAACACTTTACATCTGCCATCACTCTCCAAACAAATACCCCTTGACCTTCTCAAATGTAGCCTTTGTCACTGGCTTGGTAAAAACATCATGTTTGCAGTAGGGCAGTGTTCTATAGCAATGTTCCCTTCAGTGTGTGCAGACTGTATAAAGTGCTACTTTATATCTACGTCTTTGCTCCTCTGTCTGCATACTGGCTTCTTAGATTCTTCCCTGCTTGTCCTCATATATCTTGACTGGTAGATGCTGGTGACTACTATCTATTCCTTTAAGTAGTTGCACTAGGTACATAGTCTCTTGAGTAGTGGCTGCTAGTTCCATATACTCAGCTTCACAGGTGGAGAGTTTCCTGCTCTTCCACGATATAACTGGACCATTCTCAGTCAAGCTGAAATCGTATCTAGTTGTGTTCCTCCTATCATTTTTGATCAGCATCACTACATCCCTCAAGCTGAAGGCTTTTCTCACATTTCTGGAAGTGTAGTTCTTGATCTATAGTAGCCTTTAAGTAGCTCAGTAGGTGCTTTGCTGTAGCCCAATGCTGCTGCTTTGGTTCTGCTAGGTGTTGTGATAGTTTACTAACAACCCAGCTCAAGTCAGGTCTAGTACATGTCATCATGTAGATCACACTACCTACTATTTCTCTATATCCACTTCAATCTATAACTTCACCCTCATTGTCAACGTTTAACTTTTGCTCGCATGGGGTGGATCTCGGCTTGCATTCTGACATTCCAAACTTTGCTAACATCTTCTCTTTGTGTTTCTTTTTGATCCCTCCTTCACTCTGTCTGAAATCAATACCCAGGAAGTGTTTAAGTGGACCCATATCTTTCATCTTAAATCTTCTCTTCAACATCACTGAGTAAGGTGTTGCTACTCGCTGCTATGATTAGGTCATCCACCCATACTAACAGAATCACTTTTTCATTCTCAGATTCTCTGCTGTAGACACAATGATCAGCATCATTTTAAACAAAACCATTCTCTGTAAGGTGATCATGCAGTGACATGTTCCAGTTACGCCCAGACTTATTGAGTTTACATACTAAGTGTTTTCCTGTTTTTGACTTGACCTCATATAATGTATATACCTCCCAGTCCATTGGAGCATGTAGGTAAGCAGTCTTTACATCCATTTGGTGTAGGGTAAGGTCCTCCTGTACAGCCACCTGCATCAATGCTCGGACAGAGGTCATGTCGGCTGTTGGTGAAAAGGTCTCTTTATAGTCAATCCCTTCCACTTGACCATAACCCTTGCGACATAACTTTCTTACAAGTCTCTAATCCATCTGGGTTCTCTTACCCAGCGACCTCCCACTGCTTGTTTGCCTCTTGGCAGTAGGGTCAGAGTGAAAGTCGCATTCTCTGTCAAAGAGTTCATCTCCTCTTTCATAGCGTCAACCCAAATGTTTGACTTCTCAGAGTCCATAGCCTCTGTAAATGTTTTAGGTACACCATATGCCACTCTGTAGAAACCATCTACATTCTCACTTTCGTCAATATTACACTCAGCTTCACATTGGTACTCTTTTAAGTATTCTGGAGCCCTTTTCTCTCTTATAGGATACCTCCTTTCTCCCTGTTCTCTCTGAGTACTTACCTGCCTCAGCAGTCTCCTCAACACTAGACTCTTTACTCTCATTAGGCTGTGGCTGACCCTGCATCTTCATAATTCTCAATATCACTCCCCATATCACAATATGTCTGAGTCTGGCTATCTGCACTACCTTTGGTGATGAATTTTACCAGCCTATGTTTTAGGATTTTTCCGGTGTCAAGATAATACACATTATATGCTGGGCTATACTTACCATAGCCTACAAAGACCCCTTTTCACACCTAAAATCCAGCTTCTTCGTATCCTGCTTATATAAGTAGCATTCAGAGCCAAATATCTCCATGTTAGATAGGTTAGGTGTTTTTTCTGTGAAAACACGATAAGGTGTCTGCTCTAGACGCTTACTGTAACACCTGTTGCGGGTTTGAGCTGCTTTCTGTACAGCATATGTCCACAATTGCTTTGAGAGGTTACTCTCCAATAGCAAATAAGATTCTCCAGCCTCTTCCGGCAGTTCCATTCTGATGAGGTGAGTAGGGTGCACTCATCTCGTGCCTTACCCCGTTACTCCTAAGTAAAGACTGGAACTCCTGCCCGGTAAATGATGTACCGTTATCAGACCTTATGCACTTTATCTTTCCATATGGAGCTACATCTACTATGAATGTCTCTGTAGCTTTTATTGTGTCACTCTTCGCTTTGATCAAGTTTGGAAAAACCATCCCACTGTAATCATCAGTAAATGCTATTGCATATCTGTATCATCTTCATCTGTTGGCTCTATAGGACCGCATAAGTCTGTGTGTACTAGTTCTAGTACAGCTGTAGCTTTAGCGTCTGCCTGTCTGTTTCTACTTTGAGTAAACTTTCCCTGTGTACATATTTCACAGTTTTGATTGGACTTGTCATGTTTTCCTTTAATCGACATCCCTTCAACCACCTGTTCTAATCTTGCAATATCATCAAAGTTCCAATGACCAAGTGTCCTATGCCATGTTTGAATGTCATGACACCCGTACACTTCATCAACATGATCTTCTACTGTGATAAGGTAATACAGCCTACTATACACATCCACTTTGAACTTGGTACCATCCTTGTGGACCAGCCAGTCCTTGAAGCGTAGCTCGGCTCAGTTGGTTGTCGCTGATTTCACTGAAAAGATGTTTTGTGGAAATGGTGGGATGTAGAGTGCTTGTGTTGAGCCTTGTTTTGACTCGTCGTCCCTGGCTGTCCAGCAAGTAGACTTCAGCGTCTCCCCTCATCTTCGCCATCCCGCTCACCTTGGTTCCATCGGCAAGCTCAATCATGTGGTCGTCAGGCCTGAAGCTCTCGTCGACTGTCTTGAACTTTGTGGCGTCGTTGATCAGGTGGGTTGTGGTGCCACAGTCCACCACGAGACCCTTCTTGTTTCCTTTTTGTGGAGGACAGTCACTCAATTTGAAGAAACAGAAAGATGTAGCTTCTGCCTCCCCATCCGATTTCTTTATATGGTCACGGCCTCGTCCTCGACCGCGTCCCCTTCCTCGATGGGGTGTATCCCATTCTCGATACTTTCTTCTCGCCTGGGATTCATCAGGGCATGTCCTGGCCATGTGTACCTTTTTCCCACGAGTGTAACACTCGACATAATCTAGGTCCATTTTCTTTCCTCTTCCTCTTCCATGTGATCTCGTTGCCCCGCTAGCCTTCATCACATTATCTTCTTCTGCATTCACGTCGTTCTTCCCATATTTTTCTGTATTCTCATAACATCGCAGTTTCGTACTAAAGTCGCCAAACGTTACAGTGTCATTTGTCTGGGTAATGTGCACGACGGACGGCTTATATGAGTCAGGTAGCCCCTTTACTATCTGAAGCCCATCACTTATCTGTTCGTCTGCTCTTCTTAATAGTCAAGTCAAGTCAAGTCAAGTCAAGTCAACTTTATTTATATAGCACATTTTCAACAACTTTTTAGATTGAACCAAAGTGCTTTACAGGTTAAAAAAGCATGGAGCAAACAAAAAACAAAAAAAACAACAAAAAAAACTAAGCAAAACAAAAAAAACAAACAAAGAACATAAACAATGAGTGTGCTAAACAAGATAGTGCAAATGCAATACGGTAAAAGGGTCGAATAAAAAGTTAAAAAAATTTGCAGAATAAAAAAATAATAATAAAAGTGCGACAAATTGAAAAATACAACTAAAGCGAAGGGGTGGGAGGGGGGGGGGGGACTAAAAATGGTGGCCTAGTTTTAATTTTGATGACGTGAAAATAGTCTCTGCTCTAAAAATAATATCATCTGCGATCATCTCATCATACTATATCTTCATAAGTTGCAGTTTGAAAATGGAAAAACTGATAATTAAATAAAAAGAAGAATTCAAATAGTTCGGAAGTTATATGACAATATATAAAAACTACAAACATAACACAAACTAAACGTAGAAAGAACGAAAATAATGCTGAAACACTATCTGTGGTCTACTACTGTATGCAGGGCCGTAACCAGGATTTGACAAATACCAAGGTCAAAATCGGTGGTCCATAAGGAGCTTTGGAAGGCTGAAATCATTCAAATATAGCAAAAACCAACCTTTTGTATTACTATGCTGAAGTTAAGCATGTTAAACAATTTCAACATCATTAAAACATCAATTTTTGGAACTTAACGTCAACTCCGACATGTCCGCTACGAGGACCACAGGAAGTAACAGGAGAAATGTGTCTTGTATCCGTGACAGCCAATGACAAATGAAGATAGATAAATAGATAGATAGATGGATAGATGGATAGATGGATAGATAGATAGATAGATAGATGGATAGATATATAGATAGATAGATGGATAGATATATAGATAGATGGATGGATGGATGGATGGACGGACGGACGGACGGACGGACAGACAGACAGATAGATAGTACTTTATTGATTCCTTCAGGAGAGTTTCCTCAGGAAAATTAAAATTCCAGCAGCAGTGTACAGAATGGAGATTGAATTTAAAAAGTAAAAAGTAAATAATGGGGGTATAAATGGAAACAAAATAGAAAAATATTATAATAAGAATAAAAATAAAAAGCAACAATGAGAATACAAATATAACAGTAAAATAAGAATATAACAAGAGAAACTAGGCAGTAGTGACCATGTTATGAAAAAGTATTGCACTGTTATTGTTTTGCATCCCCTGTCATCCTAGTACCCCCCCCCTGAAGCAGTCTAGCACTGAACAGGCTCCTCTGGCTACTGATAACGCTATGCAGAGGGTGACTGGCATCATCCAGGATGCTCACTAGTTTTTCCACAGTCCTCTTCTCTGCCACCGTCACCAGTGAGTCCACTTTTATTCCCATCGTAGAACCAGCCCGCCTGATTAGTTTCTCCAGTCTGGAGCTGACCTTCTTAGATGTACTGCCCCCCCAGCACACTACCATGTAGTACAGAACACTGGCAACCACAGACTGGTAGTACATCCACAGACTGGTAGTACATCCACAGACTGGTAGTACATCCACAAGAGTTTTTTTTACAGATGTTGAAGGAGCGCAGGAAGTACACCCTGCTCTGTCCTTTCCTGTACAAGTGGTCCGTGTTAACAGTCCAGTCCAGCTTATTGTCCACTCACACCCCGAAGTATAATAATTTACATTTGACATGCACTTCTTCACACAAAACGCGCCCCCACGGATAGCCAAGCTCTACACACAGCGCGTGTTCTGCCTGTAGGGCGGGGCGGCACCTGACTGACATGACGGTTTCATACCGACAGTGATTGGCATCAATTTCATTCATGTGAAAGCAACATTAGTGACGTCAATATAACTTCATGTTAACGTTATGTTGACAGCACATTGCGGATCGGATGAGATTTGTACTAAAAGTGGACTTCATTGCGTTACGTTGTTGTCTGGAGTTGTAGCGGGTTCAGCGGTGCATGACCAAAGATTGTGTATTGAGAGAGGATGATCTACCGCATTGTGATGTACAGCACACACCATGCGCCACACAATTACATATTTTTGCTATCAGTCATATCATCTCCTTCTAAAAAAAAAAAATACAGAGGACATGACCTCAGTCTCCTCAATGGTAGTTATGAGACCTCTGAGACATGGACTTTCACTAAAACTTCAAAGAAATTGGGAGCATTTTGAGCTCTGGTCATACAGAAGGATGCCTCATGGACAGATTAAAAAACAAAAATAATTGAACTACTACTCAACACAATTAAAACACAGACACTAAAATGTTTTGGCCATGTAATCAGGAAAGATGGCATACAGAGACAACTATTAGAAGGCAAGATGGGTGGAAAGTGAGGAAGAGCAACATGGACTACTAACATCAAAGATTGGACCAAGCTCAGTTACTGTGAATGTGCCACAAAGGCACACCATCGAGACAAATGGCCATCCATTGTATTCAACATGCAAACTGCGGCTGCAACGTATGATGATGATGATGATGATGATGATGGGACAATCTTCCCCTAACAGGTCTATGGATGTTCTCATTCATCCAGGTCATTGAAATCTCAGGGCATTCAATAGTTCGCAACTGGAATGTTTCTAACATTCTGCTCACAAATGCTCCTTTGTGTCATCTGTTTACAACTGAATGAACGTGGGTTAGTCCGACTATTTGAGACGGTTAGTAGTCGATTGACAGCGATCGTTCTGCCAGACACTACCGAAATGCTAATGAGGGGAAATTACACTTCAACAACTGTCGTTGGCTTTGACAGTTAGGATTGTCTTGTTTGCATCCCAACAGTTGTTTTTCTCACTACGATAGGGCAAAACCATCCTTGCCCAGGCACACCCTCCTAGTTTTGGAGTATAGAAAATGGGGGTTTTGTCACTAGCCGCTAGACTAGATCTGACCAATCTAGGTCTAAGATTAGATGTGAGCAATCTAAGTCTAGGGCTAGATGTGACCAATTTAAGTCTAAGACTAGATCTGACCAATCTAAGACTAGATCTGACCAAGCTAAGACTAGAACTGACCAATCTAAGACTAGATGTGACCAATCTAAGTCTACGATCATGAACTAATGAAGTCTACTCGGAAGAGTGTCGAAACGTCTTCTAAGCCAAACCAAACCGTCCATTTGTGAACGCTTGAATGCCTTGAGATGATTCACCAAACATGACTATTGCTGGCGAGGGACTCCCAAAGACCTCGGCTCTGTCCCACCTCGTCACATGGTCTTTATTTCAACAGAGGGAAATGAAGGCTATCAGACACATATTTCAATCCTCAATCAGTTCCATTTATTGACATCAACAATATAATTATACTTACAGAGGCACTTTGGGCTGAGGGCAACACGATCACCAAGCTCATTGGATTACGTGAAGGCGGGAGTCACGTTACTCAAGATCATTCCCTTTTGAAGCTCATACGAGTGGAAGTCGTCTGTGTTCTCTCCTTTAGCACTTTGACTTGTTCTTTTCTAGACTAGAGCAGTCATGTTCTTTCCTCTCGCGCTTTCATGTGCTCTTTGATAGACTAGAACAGGACTTGTTGTCACTTCTGCAACAAGCAGCAGGTCATGAGCAGCTCGTGTGGTTCAGTGATGCACGACACATGTCACTCTCTTCTACGTGAAGCATTATTGTCCAAACAAACATCCTGGTGCAGAAGGTGTTCCGAGGATATCATGTTCATATTCAGTAGGTGTTAATAAGCATTCTAAGATAATCCCAGAGCCCCAAAAAAGTCTGCGGGCTATAGAGCGTTTTCTATTGGGGCTCCAATATTATGGAATGCCCTCCCGGTAAAAGTTAGAGATGCTACCTCAGTAGAAGCATTTAAGTCCCATCTTAAAACTCATTTGTATACTCTAGCCTTTAAATAGACTCCCTGTTTAGACCAGTTGATCTGCCGTTTCTTTTCTTTTCTACTCTGCTCCAAACCCGGGGTGGACCGCTAGCCTGTTCATCAGATGGGGACATCTCTACGCTGCTGACCCGTCTCCACTCAGGATGGTTCCTGCTGGCCCCACTATGGACTGGACTCTCGCTGATGTGTTGGACTTTCACAATATTATGTTAGACCCACTCCACATCCATTGCTTTCGGTCTCCCCTAGAGGGGGGGGGGGGGGGTTACCCACATATGCGGTCCTCTCCAAGGTTTCTCATAGTCATTCACATTGACGTCCCACTGGGGTGAGTTTTCCTTGCCCGTATGTGGGCTCTGTACCGAGGATGTCGTTGTGGCTTGTACAGCCCTTTGAGACACTTGTGATTTAGGGCTATATAAATAAACATTGATTGATTGATTGATCTTTATGTGTGAATACTTAATGAGCTGCTCAAAAGCCACAAGCTATTTTAAGAGTACAGTGAATCAAAAATGGGGGAAATTGTAGCATCAAAAAGGGTCCACACTATTGAGAGGTTGGACCTGGAGGAGGTCTGCCCTCTTTTCTACTAGTTTGGTTTTCTTGTCAATCAAGGCATCACATCAAGGCATCTCTGTGGTTACGTACATTTAGGATCTGCGGTCGCCGCGTCGAGTCAGTCCCGAAGGAACGCTGATCCCCAGATGAGTAAAGTGCTTGTTAATGAAAAGTGTTGATGATAATGATCATGGCTCCCAAGAACCTGACATGACAATCTGTCTCCCGCTCGCCATCTTACAAGCTCTTCTGCATGCTCGGCTGCTCGCACAGATGCCTGCTATAATGGAACAGTATCATGTCGCAGCCACCATTTGTCATCTTTCCGCCAGAATGAAGTCTTTTGTCAGCGTCGGCGGTGCGGCCGACAGCCTTTTGTTGTCGCACAAACTTGCGGCGTGAGAGCCAAAGTTGTACCCTGAAAAGGTTGATGCTCTCTGAATGGAGGGTGTAATTTACCCCGCGTGGCCACTTTTGAATTATGGTTGTATTTGAAAGGAAGGGCGAGGCTGTCAAATCCGTCCCTACCATGATAAATAGCCATTTAGCAGGTACACACGCTGAGACGCGCACAATGTCTTTTTTGGAAGCTTTGTTCAGACAGACGGTGCACTTAAACCCGGCCTCATGTCCTTTCTTCACACTTGCCAATTGCCATTGACTTTGACAGATTATACGGCTTTGGCAGTCGCCAGCGCAGATGACAAAATGTGCCGCTACGTCTGTGCCACACGGACGCACCACTTTTCACGTGGCATATTTGTCTGCAAAGGCCAGCTGTAGCACTTTGGGGAACATGCTTATTCTCACAGGGATGACTTTGCTACAGCTTGTTCACTTAAGTTGGGGTCGGCAACCCGTGGCTCTTTAGCGCCGCCCCAGTGGCTCCCTGTGTTATGGGTTGGAGGAGGGAGTTGTGACAGCACAGAACCACAAGGGGGCAATATTGAATGTCCTTTGATGTTTCCCTCTTACACATGCTTATGTTTTTTTTCCCCTTGGCCTCAGTCTGGACCCCCTCACCAGGGCCCCGGCTAAGACTGAATTTATTTTTTTTCTCACTAGAAAGTCATTTTGATAGTAGGCCAATATAGCTAATATAGACACTTACATCATGTGTTGTCTTCATTATAACACTTATATAAGACTTTTAAAGTCATTTTGATAGTAGGCTAATATAACTAATATAGACACTTACATCATGTGTTGTCTTCATTATAACACTTATATACGACTTTTAAAGTCATTTTGATAGTAGGCTAATATAACTAATATAGACACTTACATCATGTGTTGTCTTCATTATAACACTTATATACGACTTTTAAAGTCATTTTGATAGTAGGCTAATATAGCTAATATAGACACTTACATCATGTGTTGTCTTCATTATAACACTTATATACGACTTTTAAAGTCATTTTGATAGTAGGCTAATATAGCTAATATAGACACTTACATCATGTGTTGTCTTCATTATAACACTTATATAAGACTTTTAAAGTCATTTTGATAGTAGGCTAATATGAGTAATATAGACACTTACATCATGTGTTGTCTTCATTATAACACTTATATACGACTTTTAAAGTCATTTTGATAGTAGGCTAATACAACTAATATAGACACTTACATCATGTGTTGTCTTCATTATAACACTTATATACGACTTTTAAAGTCATTTTGATAGTAGGTTAATATAACTAATATAGACACTTACATCATGTGTTGTCTTCATTATAACACTTTTATAAGACTTTTAAAGTCATTTTGATAGTAGGCTAATATAGACACTTACAGCATGTGTTGTCTTCATTATAACACTTATATACGACTTTTAAAGTCATTTTGATAGTAGGCTAATATGAGTAATATAGACACTTACATCATGTGTTGTCTTCATTATAACACTTATATACAACTTTTAAAGTCATTTTGATAGTAGGCTAATATAACTAATATAGACACTTACATCATGTGTTGCCTTAATTATAACACTTATATAAGACTTTTAAAGTCATTTTGATAGTAGGCTAATATAGCTAATATAGACACTTACATCATGTGTTGCCTTCATTATAACACTTATATAAGACTTTTAAAGTAATTTTGATAGTAGGCTAATATAACTAATATAGACACTTACATTATGTGTTGTCTTCATTACAAAACTTATATAATAAGGCTTTTAATTTTTTGTGGCTCCAGACAGATTTATTTTAATTATTTTTGATTCAATTCTCTTTAAACATTTTAGGTTGCTGACCCCCGACGTAATCATTTAATTCAACTTTTGCTGTCAGCGCCTGAAGGCTTCGGGGAACATTCCGGTGTTTTTATATTTCAACTAAGTGGAGAAATGGCCGAGTTTGAGCGAGTTAAAAATATATATATTTTTATTTTTTGGGAGCTATTTGCCATTGCAATAAATGAGAAGAAAGACTGACTTTTGTGGCTTTAATGGCCAAAACCAGCGAAAAGGGACACATGTTCGCCATAAAAGTGACATTTTCTCGGAGAAGACAAATATATCTATGCTTTTACCAAAACACATGATTCTGGGATGAAAGATGTGCCCAAGAGGACGTTTTGTTGACAACAAAGTGAGAGTTTTTAATTCAAATCATTGCGGCGCTCACCTCCTTCTGATGGCCATGCGACTAAAAGTAAACATTGGATGCAACAAGTGTTTAGCCACGGATAAAGAAGACAAGCGTGTGAACAAAATGATGTCTGAAGCACAGAGCTACACACAAGTATGGATGAGCTACAAGAAAAGCTAATATTGTTGTTTCCTGACACAAGTGGAGGAGAAAAGTGGGGTACCTATTCAGTGGGCCCATAGAGCCTGAATACTGTCATGGTAACAAGAACCCATGTGGGCGCAATCGAGGCCTTTCCAACAATATACCACATGTTGGGGTTCTTTGGCTGGTTGGTCCGTTATACAATGCGGAAAAATAGAATAGAATAGAATAGAAAGTACTTTATTGATCCCTGGGGGAAATTCAGCACCACCACAGTTCTGTCATGTCTGTGTGATCATGTTTTGTTGTGGTTATGTTCAGTTTCCTTTTTGGACTCTTTGTGCACTCTTCTTTGTTTTGTTTCCATGACAACCCATTAGTTTTCACCTGTCCTCATGTCACACACCTGATTCATTTGGACTCACACACCTGTCATTAATCATGTTCAACACCGTTTAAGCCGATAGTTGCCAGGAAGTCAGCCTGGTGACATTAACTCTGTTTGACTTCTGCTACCCATGTTACCCATGTTACCCATGTTACCCATGTTACCCATGTTACCCATGTTACCCATGTTACCATAGTTCCATGCCAAGTGAGTTTTGTCTATTTTCTTGTCACAGTAAGTATATATTTGTTTCATGTTCATAGCTTTTTGCCCAATTGCTAGTTTTTGTTTCATTAGTCAAGTTTGTTGTCCGCCTTTGTGCGCGCCTTTAGTTCTGTACCTTTTGTTAGTGTTAAAATAAAATAATGTCTCTACCTTCAAGTCATGTCCGGTCCAACTTTACTTGCATCTTGGGAAAACAAACATCCCATGGACCACGTTATGACCAGTTCGCTTACAATAGACAATAAAAACGTAGGTATTTTTTACATGTGAATAATATAAGTACAATCTATTATACAGCATTATTCACATGTGAATAATATAAATACAGTCTATTATACAGCATTATTCACATGTGAAAAATATAAATACAGTCTATTATACAGCATTATTCACATGTGAATAACATAAATACAGTCTATTATACAGCATTATTCACATGTGCATAATATACAGTCTATTATACAGCATTATTCACATGTGGATAATATAAATACAGTCTATTATACAGCATTATTCACATGTGAATAATATAAATACAGTCTATTATACAGCAATATTCACATGTGCATAATATACAGTCTATTATACAGTATTATTCACATGTGAATAATATAAATACAGTCTATTATACAGCATTATTCACATTTGAAAAATATAAATACAGTCTATTATACAGCATTATTCACATGTGAATAATATAAATACAGTCTACTATACAGCATTATTCACATGTGAATAATATAAATACAGTCTATTATACAGCATTATTCACATGTGAATAATATAAATACAGTCTATTATACAGCATTATTCACATGTGAATAATATAAATACAGTCTATTATACAGCATTATTCACATGTGAAAAATATAAATACAGTCTATTATACAGCATTATTCACATGTGAATAACATAAATACAGTCTATTATACAGCATTATTCACATGTGCATAATATACAGTCTATTATACAGCATTATTCACATGTGGATAATATAAATACAGTCTATTATACAGCATTATTCACATGTGAATAATATAAATACAGTCTATTATACAGCATTATTCACATGTGCATTATATACAGTTTATTATACAGCATTATTCACATGTGAATAATATAAATACAGTCTATTATACAGCATTATTCACATGTGAAAAATATGAATACAGTCTATTATACAGCATTATTCACATGTGAATAATATAAATACAGTCTATTATACAGCATTATTCACATGTGAATAATATAAATACACTCTATTATACAGCATTATTCACATGTGAATAATATAAATACACTCTATTATACAGCATTATTCACATGTGAATAATATAAATACAGTCTATTATACAGCATTATTCACATGTGAATAATATAAATACAGTCTATTATACAGCATTATTCACATGTGAAAAATATAAATAGTCTATTATACAGCATTATTCACATGTGAATAATATAAATACAGTCTATTATACAGCATTATTCACATGTGAAAAATATAAATAGTCTATTATACAGCATTATCCACATGTAATCATATAAATACAGTCTATTATACAGCATTATTCACATGTGAATAATATAAATACAGTCTATTATACAGCATTATTCACATGTGAATAATATAATTACAATCTATTATACAGCATTATTCATATGTGAATTATATACAGTCTATTATACAGCATTATTCACATGTGAATAATATAAATACAGTCTATTAATAATATTAATAATTGGACTATTGTAGCTTTATGTAGAACTAGCACGGCTACATAGTCAAATCTGGTGTGTTAAACATACTTGGTCAATAAATCTGATTCTGATGAAACGTCACAAAAAAGTACAATGAAATGTTTCCAGTCATAAAAATACAAAATGAGTAGCACACCTTTCCTTTCATTTTGTCCAAGCGGCTTTAATCACAAAAAAAGATGGAGACTTTCTCAAAGTCCAGTTAGTTGTTTTAACACCTGTTGGAGATTTGTGCGGCTCTAGATCCAGCGGACAAAGGAGCGTACTGTACAGAGAACCCTCCCTCCTTTTCCTCCAAATGTACCACTTCCTGAGGGGTAAACACGAGCCTCACCCCCTCACAAAAGTCTGTTGTGTTGAAGCCATGTCGTCCATTTAGCTGCTCGGGAAACCCAAGTCACAAGTCGTGTTGAAATACCTGAGAGCATCACCCTCCACAACACAGCTGCAGGAATGAAGTGTGTGTGTGTGTGTGTGTGTGTGTGTGTGTGTGTGTCTGTGTGTGTGTGTGTGTGTGTGTGTGTGTGTGTGTGTTCCATGTGCAGCCTGCAATGTGATGAATGTGCAGCGTTTAATTAGACAAAAGGTCAGACAGCATGCATACCTTTTTGTTCATTAGTGGAATGATGCAATGCTGCGTGACAACACGGCTGCGGAGTTCTTCATGACAGCAAAACATTCCCACGCCTCATTTGTTGTCCTGCAGCAAGTCAGAAGGTCGTCACATGACTTGGAACGTGTTGGGTACAAAAATGATGCACCTTGAATGATTGTGTGACAGCTTCTTTTACTTCCAGACTTCTTCAAACACAAGGACCTTTCTATTCAAATAATACCGTGTGAAAAAGAGTACTGTAAATAAATAAGAATTAGCTGCAGAGCCAGAAAGAAATATAAAGCATATAATAATACAAAATGACTGCAGTTGTGTTAGTTTATTGGAGTTCAAATGTGCTTCCATCTAATATGCGTCCTAATTGAATTGTAGCAATGAAGCACTCTCAGTGTTTTGTACCAACATTTGCAGCACTCGGTGATGACATCATCATTGGGAATGCCATCGAAGCAGGGTCATCCCACGCTGATATTGATAGTAGATATCGGTCCGATACTGGCCTAAACAATAAGTGCATGAATTGGAATTGATTGAATGACCATGAATTGATTAGCGTGGACCCCGACTTAAACACGTTGAAAAACTTATTGGGGTGTTACCATTTAGTGGTCAATTGTACGGAATATGTACTGTACTGTGCAATCTACTAATACAATAGAATATGTACTGTACTGTGCAATCTACTAATACAATAGAATATGTACTGTACTGTGCAATCTACTAATACAATAGAATATGTACTGTACTGTGCAATCTACTAATACAATAGAATATGTACTGTACTGTGCAATCTACTAATACAATAGAATATGTACTGTACTGTACTGTGCAATCTACTAATACAATATGTACTGTACTGTACTGTGCAATCTACTAATACAATAGAATATGTACTGTACTGTGCAATCTACTAATACAATAGAATATGTACTGTACTGTGCAATCTACTAATACAATACAATATGTACTGTACTGTGCAATCTACTAATACAATAGAATATGTACTGTCCTGTGCAATCTACTAATACAATAGAATATGTACTGTACTGTGCAATCTACTAATACAATAGAATATGTACTGTACTGTACTGTGCAATCTACTAATACAATAGAATATGTACTGTACTGTGCAATCTACTAATACAATAGAATATGTACTGTACTGTGCAATCTACTAATACAATAGAAGATGTACTGTACTGTGCAATCTACTAATACAATAGAATATGTACTGTACTGTGCAATCTACTAATACAATAGAATATGTACTGTCCTGTGCAATGTACTAATACAATAGAATATGTACTGTACTGTACTGTGCAATCTACTAATACAATAGAATATGTACTGTACTGTGCAATCTACTAATACAATAGAATATGTACTGTACTGTACTGTGCAATCTACTAATACAATAGAATATGTACTGTACTGTGCAATCTACTAATACAGTAGAATATGTACTGTACTGTACTGTGCAATCTACTAATACAATAGAATATGTACTGTACTGTACTGTGCAATCTACTAATACAATAGAATATGTACTGTACTGTGCAATCTACTAATACAATAGAATATGTACTGTACTGTGCAATCTACTAATACAATAGATTATGTACTGTCCTGTGCAATCTACTAATACAATAGAATATGTACTGTATTGTGCAATCTACTAATACAATAGAATATGTACTGTACTGTACTGTGCAATCTACTAATACAATAGAATATGTACTGTACTGTGCAATCTACTAATACAATAGAATATGTACTGTACTGTGCAATCTACTAATACAATAGAATATGTACTGTACTATGCAATCTACTAATACAATATAATATGTACTGTACTGTGCAATCTACTAATACAATAGAATATGTACTGTACTGTGCAATCTACTAATACAATAGAATATGTACTGTACTGTACTGTGCAATCTACTAATACAATAGAATATGTACTGTCCGGTGCAATCTACTAATACAATAGAATATGTACTGTCCTTTGCAATCTACTAATACAATAGAATATGTACTGTACTGTACTGTGCAATCTACTAATACAATAGAATATGTACTGTACTGTGCAATCTACTAATACAATAGAATATGTACTGTACTGTGCAATCTACTAATACAATAGAATATGTACTGTACTGTACTGTGCAATCTACTAATACAATAGAATATGTACTGTACTGTACTGTGCAATCTACTAATACAATATAATATGTACTGTCCTGTGCAATCTACTAATACAATAGAATATGTACTGTACTGTACTGTGCAATCTACTAATACAATATAATATGTACTGTACTGTACTATGCAATCTACTAATACAATAGAATATGTACTGTCCGGTGCAATCTACTAATACAATAGAATATGTACTGTACTGTACTGTGCAATCTACTAATACAATAGAATATGTACTGTCCTGTGCAATCTACTAATACAATAGAATATGTACTGTACTGTACTGTGCAATCTACTAATACAATAGAATATGTACTGTACCGTACTGTGCAATCTACTAATACAATAGAATATGTACTGTCCGGTGCAATCTACTAATACAATAGAATATGTACTGTACTGTACTGTGCAATCTACTAATACAATAGAATATGTACTGTACTGTACTGTGCAATCTACTAATACAATAGAATATGTACTGTACTGTGCAAACTACTAATACAATAGAATATGTACTGTACTGTGCAATCTACTAATACAATAGAATACGTACTGTACTGTGCAATCTACTAATACAATAGAATATGTACTGTACTGTACTGTGCAATCTACTAACACAATACAATATGTACTGTACTGTGCAATCTACTAATACAATAGAATATGTACTGTACTGTGCAATCTACTAATACAATAGAATATGTACTGTACTGTGCAATCTACTAATACAATACAATATGTACTGTACTGTGCAATCTACTAATACAATAGAATATGTACTGTACTGTGCAATCTACTAATACAATAGAATATGTACTGTACTGTGCAATCTACTAATACAATAGAATATGTACTGTACTGTGCAATCTACTAATACAATAGAATATGTACTGTACTGTACTGTGCAATCTACTAATACAATACAATATGTACTGTACTGTGCAATCTACTAATACAATAGAATATGTACTGTACTGTGCAATCTACTAATACAATACAATATGTACTGTACTGTGCAATCTACTAATACAATAGAATATGTACTGTACTGTGCAATCTACTAATACAATAGAATATGTACTGTACTGTGCAATCTACTAATACAATAGAATATGTACTGTACTGTGCAATCTACTAATACAATAGAATATGTACTGTACTGTGCAATCTACTAATACAATAGAATATGTACTGTACTGTGCAATCTACTAATACAATAGAATATGTACTGTACTGTGCAATCTACTAATAAAAGTCTCAATCAATCAATCAAAAGTCTTGGATTCTGTAAGCTTACATGTGGAACGTGTGATATCATGTCCGATACAAGCGGGCTTTTACGATCCAGACACGTTTGTTTATTACATTCATGTTTATTATGATTGTATTGTCTTCATTTGCTGGGGTGTCGCCATATAGTATCAGATGATATCAGCTTGCATGTAAATTGAGTGATATCCCTGCAGCGCATTTACTTGTGTTTGATATCATGTGCAATACGAGCAGTCCTGCAGCGTGTTTACTTGTGTGTGATATCATGTGCGATACAAGCAGTCCTGCACAGTGTTTACTTGTGTGTGATATCATTTGCGATACAAGCAGTCCTTCAGAGTGTTTACTTGTGTGTGATATCATGTGCCATACAAGCAGTCCTGCATAGTGTTTACTTGTGTGTGATATCATGTGCGATACAAGCAGTCCTGCAGCGTGTTTACTTGTGTGTGATATCGTGTCTGATACAAGTAGTTCTGCAGCGTGTTTCCTTGTTTGTGATATCGTGTCTGATACAAGCAGTCCTGCAGCGTGTTTACTTGTGTGTGATATCATGTGCGATACAAGCAGTTCTGCAGCGTGTTTCCTTGTTTGTGATATCGTGTCTGATACAAGCAGTCCTGCAGCGTGTTTACTTGTGTGTGATATCATGTGCGATACAAGCAGTCCTGCAGCGTGTTTACCTGTGTGTGATATCGTGTCTGATACAAGCAGTTCTGCAGCGTGTTTCCTTGTTTGTGATATCGTGTCTGATACAAGCAGTCCTGCAGCGTGTTTACTTGTGTGTGATATCGTGTCTGATACAAGCAGTCCTGCAGTGTGTTTACTTATGTGTGATATCATGTGCGATACAAGCAGTCCTGCAGAGTGTTTACTTATGTGTGATTACATGTGCGACACAAGCAGTCCTGCAGTGTTTACTTGTGTGTGATATCATGTGCGATAAAAGCTGTCCTGCAGAGTGTTTGCTTTTGTGCGATATCATGTGCGATACAAGCAGTCCTGCAGAGTTTGCTTTTGTGTGATATCATGTGCGATACAAGCTGTCCTGCAGAGTGTTTTACTTATGTGTGATATCATGTGCGATACAAGCAGTCCTGCAGAGTGTTTACTTATGTGTGATATCGTGTGTGACACAAGCAGTCCTCCAGTGTTTACTTGTGTGTGATATCATGTGCGATACAAGCAGACCTGCAGTGTTTACTTATGTGTGATATCATGTGCGATACAAGCAGAGTGTTTACGTGTGTGTGTGATATCATGTGCGATACAAGCAGAGTGTTTACGTGTGTGTGTGTGATATCATGTGCGATACAAGCAGAGTGTTTACTTGTACAAAGCTGACAGACATCTAAATGTCCTCCAATAAGGAAACAATTTCTGATATTTTACTAAAGTCATTAACAAAAGGTAAACATGCTAGGCTACTATGAGCTAGCAGCTACACAACAGCTAAGCACACACTAGCACACAAGCTAGACATAGCTAATAATCATTGCACAATAAAAGGTGACATTAGACGTAACAAATAAGTATAGTTACATATTACTTACACATACAAAGTCTCTAAGGCAGAGGCGTGTTAGAAAGTATCCAGTAACAAACGTGTCCGCACCATTCAATATACTGCGCCATGGGTGTAACTTCATGAACTAATGTGACCACTGCTTTCATTTTTTAAAAACAGCTACCACTCCACTTCAACTTAAAGACAGCAGAGGTCTGTTCCAGACAGTTCATAGCTCAGTGTTCTTCATAACGAGCATTGTGACGAAACCCTTTCTAACACTCCACACTACAAAGTAAGACGAGCACGTACGATTCCCGCTGATATCGTAGGGGATTAGCATTGGTTGCAGCCAAGGCTCAAGGCTCTGATATCGTATCGTCGTTGTATCGGGACAAAATGTCCAGTGCAGAGATGTGAGTTTTCAGGAGGATATCATCCATCTGCATCTACTGTATCTTCCTTTTTGGTCGCTAAATATTAGCTCAGACTGCCGTCTAGTTTTAGTCACACTGCTCCTTTTTCTGTGTGCAACATTCTGTCTTCTGGAGACAAATAAACACATCATTCTCTGTGGAGAGAACAATGTACACACAATGTGTGTGTGTGTGTGTGTGTGTGTGTGTGTGTGTGTGTGTGTGTGTGTACACTTCCATATTGTCTTGTTGACAATGGCTTTTTTATTGTCCTATTCCTAGTTTGCAGGCGAGGAGCAGCGACAAGGGAAGGTTAATAATGGCCGAGCAGCAATGATGGAAATAGTCGATGTAATTATGGAACATACTGTAACTGTAATCACGCACTGAAGCGTTTAGTCTTCTGGGTCATGTGACCTACAGTAATGTGCCACATCATGCTTGTATTGCTTGTTGCACACAACACTCTCATTACTTCTTTGAAGTGTATTAAATAGACATTGGTCATATATTAGTAATAAATACTGTATGTGTTACAGTTTCAAAGAAGGCTCATTTAATGCTGATTCATTGAATAATGAAGCACTCTCAGAGTAACGACTACTCTTGCGTTCCAAAAAGTTTCGAAAAAACAAAAAATAAAGTCATGCAGAGTAGTCTTGAGGAGGAGGTGTTTGACTCACTAAATTCCTTAAGAAGCACTCGCCGAGATATTTCTAGATTCCAAATGATCATCATTTATTTTCACAAACAAAAAATATTCTCCGTGGTTGACTTTCAACATAATCAAAATAACTTATTTAGCGTGGCTTCAAAATAACTTGTTTTAGCGTGGCTTGTTTAGCGTGGCTTCAAAATAACTTGTTTTAGCGTGGCTTGTTTAGCGTGGCTTCAAAATAACTTGTTTTGGCGTGGCTTGTTTAGCGTGGCTTCAAAATAACTTGTTTTAGTGTGGCTTGTTTAGTGTGGCTTCAAAATAACTTGTTTTAGTGTGGCTTGTTTAGCGTGGCTTCAAAATAACTTGCTTTGGCGTGGCTTGTTTAGCGTGGCTTCAAAATAACTTGTTTTAGCGTGGCTTGTTTAGTGTGGCTTCAAAATAACTTGTTTTAGTGTGGCTTGTTTAGTGTGGCTTCAAAATAACTTGTTTTGGCGTGGCGTGTTTAGCGTGGCTTCAAAATAACTTGTTTTAGCGTGGCTTGTTTAGCGTGGCTTCAAAATAACTTGTTTTAGCGTGGCTTGTTTAGTGTGGCTTCAAAATAACTTGTTTTAGCATGGCTTGTTTAGCGTGGCTTCAAAATAACTTGTTTAAAACATGACATTTTAATGCATTAAATACATTTTTTTTCTCAAAATGGAAACTATGAATACATTTTGTCGGAAAGATGAAGTACGCAGAGTATTTCTAGGCTTTTAGGGGCCACTTTAAATAATGAGGCGGGGAAGATGTGGCCCCTCAGCCTTGAGTTTGACACCTGTGCTTTAAAACATGCAATTTTAATGCATTGCATACATTTTTTTCTCTCAAAATAGAAAAGATGAATAAATTTAGTTGGAAAGATGAAGTACGCACAAATTCTCGGCTTTTGGGGCCACTTTAAATGAAGTGGCGGGCCAGATCTGGCCCCCGGGCCTTGAGTTTGACACCTCTGGTTTAAAACATGACATTTTAATACATTAAATACATTTTTTTTCTCAAAATGGAAGCTATGAATACATTTTGTCGGAAAGATGAAGTACGCAGAGTATTTCTAGGCTTTTAGGGGCCACTTTAAATAATGTGGCGGGGCAGATGTGGCCCCTCAGCCTTGAGTTTGACACCTGTGCTTTAAAACATGCAATTTTAATGCATTGCATACATTTTTTTCTCTCAAAATAGAAAAGATGAATACATTTAGTTGGAAAGATGAAGTACACACAATATTTCTGGGCTTCCGAGGGCCACATTCAATGAAAAAGGCGGACCAGATCTGGCCCCTCAATCTTGAATTTGACACTTGTGGTTTAAAACATGCAATTCCATGCATTACATACATTTTTTTCTCTCAAAATGTAAACATTGAATACATTTAGTAAGGAAGATGAAGTACGCACAAATTCTCGGCTTTTGGGGCCACTTTAAATGAAGTGGCGGGCCAGATCTGGCCCCCGGGCCTTGAGTTTGACACCTGTGGTTTAAAACATGACATTTTAATGCAATATTTTGTTTCTCTCTCTCTTAAAATGGAAATTTAGTAAGAATGATGAAGTACGGACAATATTTCTCGGCTTTCGGGGCCACGTTAAATAAAGTGGTGGGCCACGTATGGGCCCTGATTTGACACATGTGATTTAAGACGTATACAATTTCATGCATTACATACATATTTTTCTCTCAAAATAGAAAAAATGAATACATTTAGTCGGAAATATGAAGTACGCACATAATTTCTAGGCTTTGGGAGCCCCATTAAATGAGGTGGCAGGCCAGATTTGGGCCCCGGGCCCTGAGTTTGACACCTGTGGTTTAAAACATATTCAATTGTAATGCATTAATTACATTTATTTTCTCTCAATATAGAAACAATTAATACATTTAGTAGAAAAGATGAAGTATGCACAATATTTCTCGGCTTTTAAGACCACATTAAATGATGTGGCGGGCCATTATTGGGCCCCGGATCCTGAGTTTGACACCTGTGGTTTAAAATATGCAATATCCACATATGCTTTACATACATTTTTTCCTCTCAAAATAGAAACAAAACGAAAACATTTAGTTGGAAGGATGTACCAGGCACAATATTTCTAGGCTTTCGGGGGCCAAATTTAATGAAGTAGCGTGCCAGATCTGCCCCTCAGCCTTGAGTTTGACACCTGTGCTTTAAAACATGCGATTTTAATGCATTGCATACATTTTTTTCTCTCAAAATAGAAAAGATGAATAAATTTAGTTGGAAAGATGAAGCACACACAATATTTCTAGGCTTTCGAGGGCCACATTCAATGAAAAAGGCGGGGCAGATGTGGCCCCTCAATCTTGAAATTGACACTTGTGGTTTGAAACATGCAATTCCATGCATTACATACATTTTTTTCTCTCAAAATGTAAACATTGAATACATTTAGTAAGGAAGATGAAGTATGCACAAATTCTCGGCTTTTGGGGCCACTTTAAATGAAGTGGCGGGCCAGATCTGGCCCCCGGGCCTTGAGTTTGACACCTCTGGTTTAAAACATGACATTTTAATACATTAAATACATTTTTTTTTTCAAAATGGAAGCTATGAATACATTTTGTCGGAAAGATGAAGTACGCAGAGTATTTCTAGGCTTTTAGGGGCCACTTTAAATGATGTGGCGGGGCAGATGTGGCCCCTCAGCCTTGAGTTTGACACCTGTGCTTTAAAACATGCAATTTTAATGCATTGCATACATTTTTTTCTCTCAAAATAGAAAAGATGAATACATTTAGTTGGAAAGATGAAGCACACACAATATTTCTGGGCTTTCAAGGGCCACATTCAATGAAAAAGGCGGACCAGATCTGGCCCCTCAATCTTGAATTTGACACTTGTGGTTTAAAACATGCAATTCCATGCATTATATACATTTGTTTCTCTCAAAATGTAAACAATGAATACATTTAGTAATGAAGATGAAGTACGCACAAATTCTCGGCTTTTGGGGCCACTTTAAATGAAGTGGCGGGCCAGATCTGGCCCCCGGGCCTTGAGTTTGACACCTGTGGTTTAAAACATGACATTTTAATGCAATATTTTGTTTCTCTCTCTCTTAAAATGGAAATTTAGTAAGAATGATGAAGTACGGACAATATTTCTCGGCTTTCGGGGCCACGTTAAATAAAGTGGTGGGCCACGTATGGGCCCTGATTTGACACATGTGATTTAAGACGTATACAATTTCATGCATTACATACATATTTTTCTCTCAAAATAGAAAAAATGAATACATTTAGTCGGAAATATGAAGTACGCACATAATTTCTAGGCTTTGGGAGCCCCATTAAATGAGGTGGCAGGCCAGATTTGGGCCCCGGGCCCTGAGTTTGACACCTGTGGTTTAAAACATATTCAATTGTAATGCATTAATTACATTTATTTTCTCTCAATATAGAAACAATTAATACATTTAGTAGAAAAGATGAAGTATGCACAATATTTCTCGGCTTTTAAGACCACATTAAATGATGTGGCGGGCCATTATTGGGCCCCGGATCCTGAGTTTGACACCTGTGGTTTAAAATATGCAATATCCACATATGCTTTACATACATTTTTTCCTCTCAAAATAGAAACAAAACGAAAACATTTAGTTGGAAGGATGTACCAGGCACAATATTTCTAGGCTTTCGGGGGCCAAATTTAATGAAGTAGCGTGCCAGATCTGCCCCTCAGCCTTGAGTTTGACACCTGTGCTTTAAAACATGCGATTTTAATGCATTGCATACATTTTTTTCTCTCAAAATAGAAAAGATGAATAAATTTAGTTGGAAAGATGAAGCACACACAATATTTCTAGGCTTTCGAGGGCCACATTCAATGAAAAAGGCGGGGCAGATGTGGCCCCTCAATCTTGAAATTGACACTTGTGGTTTGAAACATGCAATTCCATGCATTACATACATTTTTTTCTCTCAAAATGTAAACATTGAATACATTTAGTAAGGAAGATGAAGTACGCACAAATTCTCGGCTTTTGGGGCCACTTTAAATGAAGTGGCGGGCCAGATCTGGCCCCCGGGCCTTGAGTTTGACACCTCTGGTTTAAAACATGACATTTTAATACATTAAATACATTTTTTTTCTCAGAATGGAAGCTATGAATACATTTTGTCGGAAAGATGAAGTACGCAGAGTATTTCTAGGCTTTTAGGGGCCACTTTAAATAATGAGGCGGGGCAGATGTGGCCCCTCAGCCTTGAGTTTGATACCTGTGCTTTAAAACATGCAATTTTAATGCATTAAATGCATTTTTTTTTCTCTTAAAATGGAAACATTGAATACATTTCGAAGGAAAGATGAAGTACTATATATTTCTAGGCTTTTAGGGGCCACTTTAAATGATGTGGCGGGGCAGATGTGGCCCTTCAGCCACATTTGAGTTTGACACCTGTGGTTTACGGTTACACCCCTCATCCCCACGGTGACAGCATAAAGAGGGTCTGGTTCGAGCACAAAACATACCAAAATGCTCCAGAAAGTCCTTCTTGAATGATGAAATCCACAGGATGGTTATATTGATCTTATAATAATAATAAAAACATTGGTCTAATAAGAGTAATAATAATAATACTGATCTAATAATAATAATAACAATAATAATAATAATAATAATAATAATATTTGACCTAATAATAATAATAATAATAATAATAATAATAATAATAATAATAATAATAATAATGTTGACCTAATAATAATAATAATAATAATAATAATAATAATAATGTTGATCTAATAATAATAATAATATTGATATAATAATAATAATAATAATAATAATAATAATAATAATAATAATAATAATAATAATAATAATATTGATATAATAATATTAATAATAATATTGATCTAATAATAATAATATTGACCATCTTGATGTGCTTTTTGATGTGAGCACACACCTTGTGAAGGCATCCTCCCTCCGTCTCCTTTATGAAGCGAGGTGAGGAGTGCAGCTCTCAGCAGGGTGCCAGCAGACATATGGGAGAGCGTAATGTCACATGACGCCTCTTTATGAGCGCCCCGCTGGTTTATGATGTGACTTTTCATCTCCGTCCCTCATCCACGTGAGCCACGCTCTGCTTCATGGAGGCCGCAGTAAATAAAGCCACAGGTGGACCTTTTTGCTTTAAATCAAGTCGTTATTCATGGCAAATATTCCAACAGGAAATATGTTTTCTCCTTCGGGGGAATCGCTGCTCATAATATATCCAAAAGTGGCAAAACGAAGGCAGCGGGTGAGGAATGTTCCGCAGCTGCACACACTATTTTGAAGGCGTACTAGAATTGCAAAGCATTGGTGGCAATCAGCCTGGCAGCGCAAACCTTGTGACACTTTGGAGTTTGACATTGTGGAGTGTGTCCTGGTCAGCTGCAGGCCGGCTGTGAAGGCACACTAAATGACTTCTGCTCACATTCACAACCTTTGCCAGAGTGCCACTTTGTCAGGAGTCCTTAGCTTCACCTGCTGTAAGACCCGACAACGCCAACAACATTCACAAATGCCAGAAAAAATATGTGGCTTTTTTTTTACCTCCGTCACAAATTGCACGGAATCACTTTCAATTTGTCACTTTGTCCGAGTCCAATATTTGGAGAAAATGCTCTTTTTAGGAAGTAAAAAGCCAGGCACACTTGGGATCAGAATCACAATCAGAAATACTTGTCATGTCTGTTGATCATGTTTTTGTTTAGGTAAGTTCCGCTCGGTTTTTGGACACTTTTTAGTTCCTGCTTTCACTCCCTTGCCTTGTCACCATGACTACTCATTAGTTTCACCTGTCTCACGTTTTGCACTCGCGCACCTGTCACAAATCACGTCTGTATTATTTAAGCCCATTGTTGCCAGGAAGTCAGCCTGGCGACATTAACTCTGATACTTCCATGATTACGCGTCCATGCCATAGTTCTATGATCTTTCCATGCTTGACCAAGTAACTTTTCTTTCATGTCCTTAGTCTGTTTATGTGTTCATTTTGTTCATAGCCAAGTTTGTACTTCTGCCCTTGTGCGCGCTTTTCGTTTGTTCCTTTTGATAGTGTTAAAATAAATATGTCCTTACCTTCATGCCTTGCCCGATCCAAATTTCCTTTGCATTCCGGGAAAACAAAACACCCCATATTCCACGGTTTGACAATACTTTAATGATCCCCGAGGGGAAATTAAGATTTGCAGCACAATCCCATTCAAGAGCAGACAAACATTGCAGGGAGACAGAACAGGATCAAACATTACAGGGAGACAGAACAGGATCAAACATTACAGGGAGACAGAACATGATCGCTGACGGGTCTGACAACTTCCGGCGCCCCTTACAAAAAAGGTGAGAAACAGGTGAGGGAGGGTGAAAAAAACAACAACAAAAAAAACAACAGTTTAAGCCTAGGCCCCTGGAGAGGGGGTCCAGACTGAGGCCAAGAAAAAAAAAACTCATAGCCATAGCACACATAAGCATGTGTGTAAGAGGAAAACACAAAGGACATTAAAGACATTAAAAGAGCAGAGCTGACGCAGCCAGCCATTTCTACAAACAGTTACAAAAGTAAAAACAACAAAACAAAACAAACAAAAAGAAACATATACACTATGGTGGCCTCTGCGGTGTACCACGCCATCGTCTGCTGGGGTGGCCAGAGACAGCATGGCCAGAGACAGGAGCAGACCAAGAGAGCCGACTCCACCTCCACCTACTAACTCTCAGCCAGTGTCCAGTCTGCATGGATGAGCGAGGATACATCCAAGGAGACCGAGGTGTCCGATACCTGCTCATTCAGCCAAGACGCTGTGAAGCTTATCCGTCCCGGAACTCAGCGCCAGCTCCGCAGTCCTGTCTCTTCATCCGCATCTCCTCCAGTCTCTCCAAACTCTGCAGTCCTGTCTCTTCATCCGCATCTCCTCCAGTCTCTCCAAACTCTGCAGTCCTGTCTCTTCATCCGCACCTCCTCCAGTCTCTCCAAATGGACTATAAAGTAACGCAATGATGTAACGGTTTTGTAGATACCGCGGTGTTTTGGTTTCAGAGCCCCCACAGTAATGCCGTGACGTGTGATGGTATCAAATGGAATCAGAATCAATTTCAAGTTGTCATTTTGTCCAAGTTCAATATTGGAAGAAAATGCTTCTTTTAGGAACTAAAAAGCAAAGCATACTCGGGATGTAACGGTTTCGTAGATACCGCGGTGTTTTGGTTTCAGAGCCCCCACAGTAATGCCGTGACGTGTGATGGTATCAAATGGAATCAGAATCACTTTCAAGTTGTCATTTTGTCCAAGTCCAATATTTGAAGAAAATGCTCCTTTTAGGAACTAAAAAGCAAAGCATACTCGGGATTAGGGTTGTTCCCATACCAATATGTTGGAACTGGTACTAAAATCATCACTATGGCTCAAAGTACACATATAGGCCAAGTAGCAGGTGAAACACACATTGTGAAAGATATAACACAAATCGTAGCAGTTCATTAGAAAATTCACTCATTTCACTTGCATTAGTTTGCGCTACGTGGGCAGTTTGAACTAATATTCGGCAACAATGAAAACTTGGTTATGTGAAGTTATTTTCTGGCGCTTTTGCATTGACCGGTCTGAAAATCAACTACATCTCCCAAAGTCCTGACCAGGTGGGGGCGTCGAATACCTTAAAGGGGAAACCAAGAGGAAGCATGTGTTTTCGTAGGACAGAAGAGGAATTGTTTTGTTCAGACATTTCATTGAAATGGATTGCGTTCATCTCGTCCTCTCAAATTAATATGTTCAAAATTCTTGTGTTCAGACAAATTATTTTTGTGCGAGAGAGGTTGTGACACTTCAGCCTTGGTCAGAGCTGTCATAGCTTCCTGGTGTGACGTGTCTAAAAACTTTCAAAATAAACCTCCGGTCTTATCTGTTCGTCGCCGATGAAGACCAGCGACCTCATCCCCGTTCATGGTGTTGGCTTCTTGCTTCCTGACTTCTCGATCCATCTCTTGTATGCCTTTGTTTCTGATGTTATGTCTTTCCCCTTTTCCCAGTCCAAGAGGTGATTGTTCCCCCTCCAGTGGTCTCTTATAGCGGATCTTTTGTTTTTGTGTTCTTGTTTCCGGGTGCTGAAAGTTCTTCCGGTTTCTCCAATACATATTAATTGCATGATCCACAAATGATTTCATAGATGACAGTCATGTTCTGTGGTCATGTTTTGTTTGGTTATGTTCTGTTGTTTTTTGGACTCTTTTAGCTCCTGTTTACGCTCCATTGTTTCAGTCACCATGTCAACTTATTAGTTTCACCTGTCATTTGTTTGGACTCACGCACCTGTGTTAATCATGTCATTATTTAAGCCGGTAGTCGACCTGGCAACATTACTCTGTGCTCACTTCATGCCATGATTCCCGACTTGCGATACTTGTATTCCATGTCATAGTTTTCATGCTCGTTTTCACGTCACAGTAAGTGTAGTTTTGTTTCATGTCCATAGTTTCTGTCTTAGTGTTAGTTTTGTTCCCTGCGTTAAGTTTGTGTCTCCGCCTTGTGTGCGCCTTTTGTTTTTATAGTACTTTTCAGTAATTAAATCATGTTCCTACCTTCATCCGATGTCCAGTCAAGTCCCTTTGCACCACGGGAAAACATTCCTCGCAGCGAGCTGCGAAATTCTCGCAGTAAGCTGCACCATAGTCCACGCCTTGACAATGACGTCACATTTCCTAGCCTGTCTTATCGTATCTTTTGGGTGTACAAGTTGTTGTCATAGTTTCTTGTATGGAATTTTATTTTGAAGGTTTTCCTGACCCGGAACAGCTGTTTTTAGACACGTCACACCAGGGCGCTATGACAGTGTCAGCCGAAACTGTCTGCAGGTAAGAAACCTCTCTAACACTAAAAAATGTATTTTGAAGATACATAACTTTTTGAGTTATGTTGCTAACAAACAGCCAAACAAACCCTGGCGAAGGTAATAAAGTATGCATACTACAAAACTAAGTGCACTACCTTCTTCTCGTGCATTTCCAAGTTGACACAGTACCGGTCCAGTAGGAGCGCGGACACTGCACACTGCGGGGAATAGGAGTAATATGAGAAACTACTTGGTTAACCATCACCTAGAAACAATATTTGAAATCAGCGATTTGTGAGATGTTTACAGAATTAAAAGTAAAATTGTCAGTTCACTTCACTGACAATTAGCATTTTACAAAATGGTATAAAAAAATGTCCACTTTAGAGAACACCGCTTGTCAGAAAGTAAAAGTCGGAAGTAAACATTATTGTTTTACACTGGATGTTTCAACTTATATCAGCTTGTAAAAGTGGATGTTCTCGCACAATTATGTGCACCTAAAAATACATGTTTGTATCGTAATAAACATGATTATAAAGTTTGGGTATTATGTTTGTGTTCAATTAAACTAAGTGTGTTTATCCTAAAAATTCCTGTCACTTTGTTTTAAACACTTTAACTTTTTTAGCAAGCCTTTTGTTTAGTTTTTTTGGACAATACCACAATAATATCGTACCATGGCCTTGATACTGTGACAATATTGTACAGTGAGATTTTGATATCACTACATCCCATACAATGAACAATACATCCCTGATATCAATGCCTATGGATGTTGTCGATTGCAACTGGACTGTTCAGTTTGTCTTAGAATGTCTTCAAAAAGGAGGATCTGATGCAAACAAACAAAAGCAGACATTTAATCAAAGCCAGTTTTAAATACTAATTGATCAAATGTAGTGTCCGCTGTTTACTTGTACACAATGAAGGTGTTTTAGAGAGCCTGAAAACAACTCGGTTTGTTTTGTTTGTGGTCAAACATCCAATAATTTCTTGCTCGGTGTAGTAAGATGGTTGTTCTTCTGTTACCAGTTCCCTAGATATTAAAATAAAAAAACATTTTAGTCAGCACTGATATCTCAGAGCATCAAATCTGTCACAACTGGACTGATCAGTTGGTCTTAGAACTGCCTTCTCAGATAAACTGAACGGTTTTTGTTTATTTGTTTCAGGAACAAATGAGAAGACGCTTCTAAGACCAACTGACCAGAAGAGAAACTGTTCAGTTTGTGTCGGTAAAGTCATCTAAGTTCAAACTGAAGGGTAACTGTTTAGTTGGAACAGAAAATGTTAGCTTGGTCTTAAAAATGTTGAGTTTGTCATAGAAACATTTTCTAAGACAAACTGAACAGTTGGATATTTATATGACAAACTGAACAGTTAGAATACGTTTTTAAGAAAAACTGAACAGTTAGATGTTTCTAAGACCAACTGAACAGTTAGAATACGTTTCTAAGACAAACTGAACAGTTAGAAGAGGTTTCCAAGACCAATTGAACAGTTAGAAGATGTTTCTAAGACCAACTGAACAGTTAGATGCTTCTATGACAAACTGAACTGTTAGAAGATAGTATAAGATATTTCTAAGACAAACTGAACAGTTAGATGTTTCCAAGACCAATTGAACAGTTAGAAGATGTTTCTAAGACCAGCTGAACAGTTAGATGCTTCTATGACAAACTGAACTGTTAGAAGATATTAGAAGATATTTCTAAGACAAACTGAACAGTTAGATGTTTCTAAGACCAACTGAACAGTTAGAAGAGGTTTCCAAGACCAATTGAACAGTTAGAAGATGTTTCTAAGACCAGCTGAACAGTTAGATGCTTCTATGACAAACTGAACAGTTAGAAGATATTAGAAGATATTTCTAAGACAAACTGAACTTAGATGTTTCTAAGACCAACTGAACAGTTAGAATACGTTGCTAAGACAAACTGAACAGTTAGAAAAGGTTTCCAAGACCAATTGAACAGTTAGAAGATGTTTCTAAGACCAACTGAACAGTTAGATGCTTCTATGACAAACTGAACTGTTAGAAGATATTAGAAGATATTTCTAAGACAAACTGAAGAGTTAGATGTTTCTAAGACCAACTGAACAGTTAGAAGAGGTTTCCAAGACCAATTGAACAGTTAGAAGATGTTTCTAAGACCAGCTGAACAGTTAGATGCTTCTACGACAAACTGAACAGTTAGAAGATATTAGAAGATATTTCTAAGACAAACTGAACTTAGATGTTTCTAAGACCAACTGAACAGTTAGAAGATATTAGAAGATATTTCTAAGACAAACTGAACTTAGATGTTTCTAAGACCAACTGAAGAGTTAGAAGAGGTTTCCAAGACCAGCTGAACAGTTAGATGCTTCTATGACAAACTGAACAGTTAGAAGATATTCAAATATATTTCTAAGACCAACTGAACAGTTAGAAGAGGTTTCCAAGACCATCTGAACAGTTAGATGCTTCTATGACAAACTGAACAGTTAGAAGATATTACAATATATTTCTAAGACCAACTGATGAGTTAGAATACGTTTCGAAGACAAACTGAACAGTTAGAAAATGTTTTGAAGACAAACTCAACAGTTAGGTGATTATATGACAAACAGAACAGTTGGAAGACGTTTCTAAGACAAACTCAACAGTTAAATGCTTCTATGACAAACTCAACAGTTACAATATGTTTCAAAAAACAAACTGAACAGTTTCTGCTTGTATTTCATTCATTTAATTGGGACACTGCACATTAATCCTAAACCTAAACTTAAATAAACAGTGTAAATGCGCCGGACTTACCATAAATGCTCATTTTAAGCCATAGTCCCAAGGCAGGTTTCTAAAATAACACAGTGAGACACATAATCCTTTAAAACCACGATGACAGAACTAAGAACCAAATAAACAAGACATCATAAAAGAGACAAGACAAGCAGTTGCAATAGACAATTACAAGACAATAGACCAGGATAGACAATTCACTCACAGCTTGAAATATGCTGGCCAGAAGCCCGCTGGAACGGGCTGGAGTCTGGAAACTGAGTTTCATGGTTCAATGGGTGCATGTCTGATTTATTTTTAGACAGTATCTAAGTGTTTTTTGAAAAGTGGATAGTTATCTAATGCGTGTGGGCAACTTATTCCAGGATTGCGTCTTGGTGTATAACAATCACCTCTGGACACGGCCTTTATTTGCCATCCTTCACTCTTTCTCCTCTGAATGAATTCATCTAATGATTGGGGTGCAAGCGCATTTAAAACTTTGTAGATGAGACAGCATCCATAAAGATCTGGTTGCTATCCAGATGAAGGATGTTAATTTTTTTTTAGAATAATACAATTGTGGAAGTGCATCTTCCCTTTTGAAGAGAGACTTGATGGGTTTTATTACACTTTCTGTTGTGTGTGTCCAAATTGTGAAACAATCATTTATATGTGAGAATATCATGGCGTGCAAACAAGACTTTAGCTGTCTTGGAAGTGAGGAATGGTCTTATATGATTGAAATTCGACGGATTGGCGCTTTGAATGATACATTTGTGTAAAAGACCACTCCAAAATATTTGAATTTTTCTACGATATCAGGGCTCTCTCCATGAACCACTACAGACGGTTGATCGCCCTCTGCTGACTTACGAGAGAAGAACAGTCTTTTTGGTATTGCGGTGTAAAAAGGAGCCAGTGAGATACCCAAGCCAGAGCTGCTGATAGTTTTGTTGCAGCTTGTAGTTTTGATTTAGCTTGGACATACAACACTGCATCATCAGCATATCATTGCAAATGAACATCTGGGCAGACTGTAGGTAAGTCCTTTACATAGAGACTGAACAGAATTGGGCCCAATATAGAGCCTTGGGGTACCCCTGTTGAACAGCTAAGATAAGGTGACATTGAGTTTCTGATCTGAACAGTGTTTTGTATTTGATAAGTATGATCTCATCCAGCAGAGTGCACCATCAGAGACACTAAAGTGGGACATTTTTGAAATGAGTACATTAGGACAGTTAGAGGCTTCTGTGACAAAACTGAACAGTTGGATGGAGTTTCTAAGATAAATTTAACAGTTAGATGTTTCTATGACAAAATGAACTGTTAGAATACGTTTCTAAAACAAACTGAACAATTCGATGTTTCTATGACAAAGTGAACAGTTAAAATACAAACACACTGAACAATTATGTTTCTATGACAAACTGAACCACTAAAATATGTTTCTGACAAACTGAACAGTTTAAATACGTTTCTAAGACCAACTGAACAGTTAGATGCTTCTATGACAAACTAACACTTAGAATATGTTTCTAAAACAAACTAAACAGTTAGATGCTTCTATGACAAACTCAACAGTTAGAGGATGTTTCTAAGACCAACTGAAGAGTTAGAAGATGTTTCAAAGACAAACTCAACAGTTAGAAAACATTTTTAAGACAAACTCAACAGTTAGATGCTTCTATGACAAACTGAACAGTTAGAAGACTTTTCTATGACAAACTGAACAGTTAGAAGACTTTTCTATGACAAACTGAACCGTTAGAAAAGGTTTCTAAAACAAATTAAACAGTTAGATACTTCTATGAAAAACTGAACAGTTAGAAGATGTTTCTAAGACCAACTGAACAGTTAGAAGACGTTTCGAAGACAAACTGAACAGTTACAAGACGTTTCGAAGACAAACTGAACAGTTAGAAGATGTTTCGAAGACAAACTTAACAGTAAGATGTTTCTAAAACAAACTGAACAAATAGATGTTTCTATGACAAACTGAACAGTTAGAATATGTTTCTAAAACAAACTGAACAATTGGATGTTTCTTAGACAAACTGAACCGTTTCTGTTTAAACCAAACCAACAGTTATGGTTCAGTTTAAACTTAGAAGACTTTTCTGAGAAACTTTTCTTAGAAACGTCTACTAATGTTTTAGTTTTTCCCTGAAACAAACTGAACAAAAACTGTTCAGTTTGTCTGAGAAGATGTTTCTAAGACCAACTGATCAGTCTCGGTTTGATGTGATGGCGTGGCTCGGATAGTAGAGCGGCCACGTCAGCAACTTCAGGGTTCCTGGTTCGATCCCCAGTCACGTCTAGTCACGTCTGTGGTGTCCTTGAGCAAGACACTTCACCCTTGCTCCTGATGGGTGGTGCTTAAGGCCTTGCATGGCAGCTCATGCCATCAGCGTGTGAATGGGTGAATGTGGAAATAGTGTCAAAGCTTTTTGATATATTTTTGAGGCCAATATCTCAAAACAGAAGAAGGACCATCTTACTAACCTTTAACACAAGGAAAATGACCTTTTACTGCCTCCTGGGGAGCACCGAGCAGAAAATGATTGGATGTTTGACCTCCAACAAAACAAACTGTGTTGTTTGCAGGCGCTCCAAAACACTTTCATTGTGTACAAGTAAACAGCAGACACTACACCTTATCAGTTTGTATTTAAAAGCTGTCTTTGATTAAAAGTCTGCTTGTCTGCATCACATGGTCCTGAGAACCAGCGTCCTCCTCTGCAGTAAAACTTTGTGTGCGAGTGATATTTTCTTCTAAGCGTGTTTCTCTGGCAAACAAATGCACATTGCTTCTTTCAAAAATGATACAAAATTCTTGGTACTAGTGTTCCGTTCCAAAATGTCTGACGAAAACGGAATTGCTCTGTTAATTCTCATCGTTACCTCAGCCAGAAGGTTTTGTGACTGCCCGGGTTTGTCTTTTTGTTTCCAAACATAACTCAAAAAGTTTGGGCCAGAATTTTGTGAAACTTTCATTCAATGTCAGAAATGGGACATGGAACAAGTGATTACATTTTGGGGTGGATCCGCATCATTGTCACCATGTTCTGCCCCGTGCCAACTTGGGGGGCGTGTCGCCCACTCATCGCACTGCTTTGCTCAGTTCTTCTATTTAGCGTTTTTCTAGACAACATTTTCTCAGTTTTGCTCGTTGAATATGAGTCCACGACCAATCAACAGCAAGTGTGGCACAGACAAGTTCTGGACCAAGTTGCTGTGACTGGTTTGGTGACGCAGTTGGCAGCCCAGGCGAGGTGTTTACATGCAGACTCGTTGAGTAAATACAGAGATATAAAACTGCAACCTACATTGTGCTAAGACTCGGCGAGGCTGCTAGTTCTAACAAGGAGTTTGTGAAGCAGGATTCTATGGACCAAGAGGTCAAGTTTTTAGTGTTCACCAAAACGCTGGTGGGATAAGGAACAAGTGATTCGATTTTGGGAGTGATCCACATCTGGATACAGGACTACTTCAAAGTAGGGATGTGATGGTGCACAAAATCTATAATTTGGAACTTATTAACATTTTGTGTCCCACTGTACACTGTTGTTTTTTTGTTAAATAGTATATATCCCAGTAATCCACCATTAGTGTTTATCAGCTGTGGTTCTCACAACAATAACTCATAAAAGTTAAAAAAATGCTTCCGTAAGCCCTGACCCTTGAATTAGTGTAAACAAAACTGAACAGTCTTTAAAACCACATTATACACCATCAACATCCCATGAAATACAAACTTTATCAGCACTAGTTTTCTTTGTTTAAATCAAAGTACACATTTTACTTAAAGGAAAATGTGCTTACTTTTATTGGTACAATACATATTGGAATATTGTGATGAATATTTTAGGTCGGCGTACAATTATTGTGGAACATAAACGCATCAATGAGTGCTTGTTTTTAAAACCTTAGTTTTGTTAGCACAGTCAGACAGGATGTTGCACACAGGACTTTTAATGTGAAAGGCTGGAAGTGTGTTTGTTACATCGATTTTACATTGATCTTACACCAATTTTACAATTTTCTTACATCAATCTTACATTGATCTTACATCGATTTTACATTGATCTTACATCGATCTTACATCGATCTTACATTGATCTTAAATTGATCTTACATCGTTTTTACTTTGATCTTACATTAACCTTACGTCGATCATACATGGATCTTACATTGCTCTTTCATTGATCTTAAATTTATCTTTCATTGATTTTAAATCAATCTTTTACATTGATCTTAAATTGTTACATTGATTTTAAATCGAACCTACATTACTCTTACAGCAATCATTCATCGATCTTACATTGATCTTAAATTGATTTTACATTGATGTTACATTTATTTTAAATTGATCTTAAATTGATCTTACATTGATCTTAAATCAATCTTATATTGATCTTACATTGCTCTTGCATTTCTTCAATTGATGTAACAATGATGTCACATTGATTCTTACATCAATAATCCATTGATAATCCATTGATTATACATTGATTCTTACATTGATAATATATTGACCTTACAGTACATTGATCTTACATCGATCTTACCTTGATGTTAAATCAATCTTATATTGATCTTACATTTCCAAAATCCTCTTACATTGATTCTTACATCGATAATACATTAATAATCCATTGATAATACATTGATCTTACAGTACATGGATCTTACATCTGTATTACATTGATCTTCATCAATCTTACATTGATTTTATATCGATCTTACATTGATCCTACATTGATATACTACCTACTCAGTGGCCTAGTGGTTAGAGAGTCCGCCCTGAGATGGGTAGGTTGTGAGTTCAAACCCCGGCCGAGTCATACCAAAGACTATAAAAATGGGAGCCATCACCTTTTGGGGGTTAAATCACCAAAAATGATTCCCGGGCGTGGCACCGCTGCTGCCCACTGCTCCCCTCACCTCCCAGGGGGTGATCAAGGGTGATGGGTCAAATGCAGAGGACACATTTCACCACACCTAGTGTGTGTGTGACAATCATTGCTACTTTAACTTATATTACATTGTCTTACACATATCCATCTTACATTGATTTTGCAAATCGTTGGTGTTGCGGGTGTTGCAGGTGCATGTGTTGTCTTAGCTAGCATGAGCAGACTTTCAACATTGTTTAGTCCAGGAGGGGCGCTAAAGTGTTGTGTGGACGAATGAGCGCTCCCCAGAAACATGTTCACACCAGACAAAGGCTCCTTCTCTCCATGACAATATTTCACTCACAATTATGACGATTTACGTGATATTCCGTGTTTGACAGTAAATCAAGTTGCTATTGGCCACGTGTGCGATCCTGTTAACACGAACATCACATGGATGTCCTTCGCCTCACCATCCACACGCGGCAACACGCTCCAAACTGTCGGATTGCTTTAATAAACCGTCCCAGTCATTCTTTTACTAGTAGCAGATGTAGCCTGTTGGAGGTCTGTGCTCTCCCAGTGTGCTTCCACTTCTCAAAGCTGCATTTCAGAGTGCAGAAAATGTCTTTTATTTACAGTATTACAAAGTGGTGGTAGAGCCTGTGTGCATGTGGGGGCAGCAACACGTGTTCACAAACACAGGTATACAATATGTGCTTTGGGAGAACGTTGGCCTGTGCGGACACACACACACACACACACACACACACACACACACACACACACACACACACACACACACACACACACACACACACACACACACACACACACACACTCACACACATTCAGAGCTGTTTGCCGAGAAACCTGCTTGTTAGTTCTGCCGCCTTCGCTTCTCCAACATTCTGTCAGAGCAGACAAAGAGATTTGCAGCAGACATCTTTCCCATTTTTGGATGGAGAAAGGTGTTTGATGAAAGTATTACCCTGACAGCTGAGCAAGCCGTGCGCTGCAACACCCGCAAACAACTACTTGCCTGCTTTGTCAACACACACCCCAACGCTAATGTCATGAAGTGCTGCTACTGAAGGCATGAAAACATGATTGCAGTCCATCTCTGCCATTTCTGTGCGAAACTCACAGACCTCTAAAGGTGTGGCATTTTGACTTTGTTTCTGTTTTTAAAACACTTCATTTCGGTTAATTTGACAGGTAATCGTGGCACTTTTGGTGAAAAATGTGCATGGATTTAGTTTTACGGACCTATTTGTAAGCCGTATCTTTGCTCCTGTTTGAAAAGGATTCGTTGTGAGAGGCTGAGTTGCTGGATGCAAACCAAGCCCTCACGCTGAGTCAGCATTCGCCCCCCCCAGCCGTCAGATTTTTGTTGTTGTTGGAGTTTTTAGCGTTGTTGCCTGTTTGTGCAAAGATGGACATCGATGACCGCCACCAGCCATCACAACACAACATCCCGGAGGATATAGTGAGATCAGCAAGCTCACCGAGTTTTATTGTCGGCGCGATAGGGAGGCTACGAGGGCGGACCAGAGAATGGAATCAGGAGGAAGGCTGCAGGTCTGTAACTATATACTTAGGTTGAACTTTTACAGAGTATTCATCTGTCCTGGACATATCAATGTGTGTATGTTGACAATTACATTTTATATCATGTTAATACTGTGAGGTTTCCCTCCTGTGGTGGGTTCTCTTACACCTATAGCCATGAAGTGCTTGGAGAAGCTGGTACGGACCCATATCACCTCTGTCCTCCCTCCCGAGCTCGACCCACACCAGTTTGCCTACAGAGCCAACAGGTCCACAGAGGACGCCATCGCCACAGCCCTACACTCCTCTCTGGGTCACCTGGAGACGAGGGGGCGCTACATGTGGCTGCTTTTTGTGGATTATAGTTCGGCATTTAACACCATAATACCTGACAGACTGGTGTCCAAACTGTCAGACCTGGGTCTATCGAATTCCATCTGCATGTGGATTAAGGACTTCTTATCCAACCGCCCCTAGAGGGTGCAGTTGGGCCGCCACATGTCATCGAGCCTATACCTCAGCACTGGCTCTCGACAAGGCTGCGTGCTGAGCCCCCTACTCTACTCCCTCTACACATACGACTGCACACCTGCCCACTCCCGCAACTCCGTCATCAAATTTGCGGATGACACCACCGTAGTGGGGCTCATCTCGGGGGGAGACGAGGCTGCATATCGGGACGAGGTGGAGAAACTGTTGGAGTGGTGGACAGTAAACAACCTGGCCCTGAACACCTCCAAGACCAAGGAGCTGGTCATAGACTTCAGGAGGAAAACACCGGACATCCTGCCCCTGGTCATCAGCGGCGACTGCGTGGAGAGGGTCTCCGCCTTCCGCTTCCTGGGAGTCCACCTGGACGACGACCTAACCTGGAGCACCAACACCACGGCTACCATCAAGAAGGCACACCAGAGACGGCACTTCCTGAGAATACTCAGGAACAAGCACCTCTCACAGGAACTGCTGGTATCCTTCTACCGGTACTCTATTGAGAGCATCCTGACCTTCTGCATCTGCGTATGGTTCAGCAGCTGCACGGCCGCAGAGAGAACGGCGCTCCAGAGGGTCCTAAAGTCTGCCCAGAAGATCATCGGATGCCCCCTCCCCTCCCTGGCTGACCTGTACAGCTCCAGCTGTCTCAGGAAAGCACAGAGCATCCTGAAAGATCCATCCCACCCCGAGCACTGCCACCTAGAACTGCTACCCTCGGGCAGACGCTATAGGGTGCTAAAAGCAGGCACAAATAGACTAAAAAACAGTTTTTACCCAAGAGCCATAGTAGCATTAAACAGGCCCTGAGTGAGCACAATGTGTCCGTCATGTCCTCATGTGTCATGTCTTTTTATTTTTTTGGGACTATAAAGTGCAATAATGTTATATGTGTATATGTATATATATGCATATGTATGGATATATGCATGTGTGTGGATATATACACATATATATCTTTTTTTACCATTTATATTACTAAATTATTGTGTATGCACCTTAGGGGATCTGCTCCCATTTCGTTGTTCTTTGAACCTGTTCACTGTAATAATGACAATACAACTCTATTCTATTCTATTCTATTCTATTCTCCTGGCCGACAGATCTTCGGGAGCCCGGTAGACAGTTTGAATAAAGTCTTTTTATTTTGCATAAACCCCGGGGGTGGCTTGCTTTCCAGCAATATACGTCTGTCTCTGGGCGCGTGTCTTTCCCCGGCTCCAACTCCAACAACGTCTCTCGTTCCGGCTGCTGCTAATAAGGGCGACAGGTGATTAGATAACAAGCCCCAGCTGGGCAATCTACTCACCTGCTGCTGACTTTGAGGCCAGTCCTTGCACACCCCGCTCCGCGGCAGGCCCGCAGACCACGCCCCCCTCCACAAATACATTCACTGCTGCTGCTTGAACACTTGTCAACAATGGAGGCTCACGTTGGCTGTACAGTAAACCACGCTACCGGAATCAATCAAAGTTGACTTACGTAGCCCTTAATCACAAGTGTCTCAAAGGGCTGCGCAAGCCACAACCACATCCTGGGCCCAGATCCCACATCAGGGCGAGAAAAAACTCAACCCAATGGGAACAACCAGAAACCTTGGAAGGGACCGCAGATGTGGGGACCCCGCCCCCGGCAATGGATGCAGAGTGGATACGGTTAATAATGTGAGAGTCCAGTCCATAGCGGGATCATCTTGCATGGAGACACGTCAGCAGCGCAGAGACGTCACCAACTGATGCACAGAGGAGTGGTCACCCCGGGTCCTGACTTCATGTGAGAGTCCAGTCCATAGTGGGGCCATCAGGAGACAAGTCAGCAGCGCAGAGACGTCACCAACTGATGCACAGAGGAGTGGTCACCCCGGGTCCTGACTTTATGTGAGAGTCCAGTCCATAGTGGGGCCATCAGGAGACAAGTCAGCAGCGCAGAGACGTCACCAACTGATGCAAAAGAGAGTGGTTCATCCTGTGTCCCGACTTAGAACAGCTAGCGGGTCACACATGGAGGCTGATCCATGGTCACCTGATAACCCCTCAAGCCAAAAAGTGGTACACTGACAGAGAGGGGTCAGCGGATGAAGGTCGCAGACTTTCTGCACAGTCAGTTGCTACGGAGCAATTAGCCCACGTACAGTACGCAGAGAGCTTCATGGAATGGGTTTCCTTGGCCGACCAGCTGCATCTAAGTCATACATCACCAAGTCCAACGCAAAGCGTGGGATGCAATGGTGTAAAGGACATCACCACTGGACTCTCGAGCAGTGGAGACACCTTCTCTGGACTGATGAATCACACTTTTCCATCTGGCAATCTGACGGACGAGTCTGGGTTTGGAGGTTGCCAGGAGAACGCTACATTTCGGACTGCATTGTGCCCAGTGTGACATTTGGTGGAGGAGGAATTATGGTGTGAGGTTGTTTTTCAGGAGTTGGGCTCGGCACCTTAGTTCCAGTGAAAGGAACTTTGAATGCTCCAGGATACCAAAACATTTTGGACAATTCCATGCTCCCAACCTGGTGGGAACAGTTTGGAGCGGGCCCCTTCCTCTTCCAACATCACAAAGCCCGGTCCATAAAGACATGGATGACAGAGTCTGGTGTGGATGAACTTGACTGGCCTGCACAGAGTCCTGACCTGAACCCAATAGAACACCTTTGGGATGAATTAGAACAGAGACTGAGAGCCAGGCCTTCTCCACCGACATCAGTGTGTGACCTCACCAATGCACTTTTGGAAGAACGGTTGGAAATTCCTTCAAACACACTCCGCAACCTTGTGGACAGCCTTCTCAGAAGAGTTGAAGCTGTAATAGCTGCAAAAGATCATATTGACCCCTATAGGTTAGCAATGGGATGGCACTTCAACTTCATATGTGAGTCAAAGCAGGTGGCCAAATACCATATAGTATATATATATATATATATATATATATATATATATATATATATATATATATATATATATATGTTTTTATATGTATATATATATGTATATTTATGTATATATATAAAGGTATATACAGTATAGGCGTAATATGATCAAACTTTCTTGTTCTTGTCAAAAGTCTAGCAGCCACATTTTGTACCAACTGTAATCTTTAAATGCTCGGGTCCCACATCTGCGGTCCCCTCCAAGGTTTCTCATTGTCATCCCATTGGGTTGAGTTTTTCCTTGCCCTGATGTGGGATCTGAGCCCAGGATGTGGTTGTGGCTTGTGCAGCCCTTTGAGACACTGGTGATTTAGGGCTATATAAGTCAACATTGATTGATTAATTGATTGATAAATATCCCTGCAATGCCTTCATGGTTTGATCTCACATTTTCTGGAATTATGCAGATCCCAAATAGAAAGAAGCAGGTACAATCAAGCTCGACAATTTTTTTTTTTTGCACAATAGGTCCCCTTTAATTGTGTTTTGCTGCCTCCCCAAAAGATATCGATTTTTCAGGCGGTCCCTTGCAACATTTTCTCCTGGAGAACAAAAACGGCTTCCTGCTTTAATGAGATCCTGACCTGGTGTTAAGCGTTTTGGGTGCGATGCGGGACCTCTTGAAGATTGCATAATGTCCCTCCAGCAATCAAGGCGTGTGGCTGCATGCTGGTACACCCGCTGTGCACCCATGTCAATTCCTGGTGTGACCTGGTAATGCCTCTAAGCTGTGTCGAGGTTCAGCAGTACTTGGTGACTGAGCTGCTAATCTCCCTAAACTGATCTCCTCAGACACCCCCGAGCTGCAGTGACAGGTGAAGAAGTGGATAAGTCTCATATCTGCTCTGATCAGGCCGCAGACTTCTGTCAAGGTCACTTTGACTTTGGCCGTCAACGCTGCTGTCATTGTTGTGAGGACAGAAAAGTCAGCAGGAGCCTTCAGCCGGCGTGAAGAGAGCCGAGACCATGGAGGGGTCTCCATTGTTCAGTTAGCCCACCGCTGGGGTTACTTACCCTTTGTTTGTGTTGTTGTTGCTGTTGAGTGTTTATTCAACACAAATAGAACCCATTCAGTGGTGAATTTCCAGGAATTTATGGATTTAGAAAAAAAACGGGAATTTTTGAAAATATTGACACCATTTTCCAAGAGGATAAAAATGGGTTAGTGTTGGAAATTTTGGAATCGGTTGAAAAATGTTTATGTAGTAAAAGTTTGAATTGAGAATGGGCCATTCGGAACTCCTGGAATTTCAGGAAATAATACACTAAACAATCATCTATTTATCATTGTTATTATTACTCTTATGTTTATTATTATTATTATTATTATTATTATTATTATTATTATTATTGTCTGAATGCCCAAACATTCTTACAATAAGATTCTACAGCAAACAATCATTTATTTATACGTATTATTATTAATATTATTATTATTATTATTATTATTATTGTTATTATTGTGTGAATGCCTCAACATTCACACAATTAAGATTCTACACCAAACAATCATCTGTTTATTTATATTATTACTTTCACACAATAAGATTCTACACCAAAAATCGTCTATTTATTATTATTATTATTATTGTTATTATTATTATTATTAGTGTGTGAATGCCCAAACATTCCCACAATAAGATTCTACAGCAAAAAATCATTTATTTATATGTGTTATTATTATTATCATTAATACTATTATGTGAATGCCTAAATATTCACATAATTAAGATTATACACCAAACAATCATCTGTTTATTGCTATTATTATTATTATTATTATTATTATTATTATTATTATTATTATTATTATTATTATTATTACTTTCACACAATAATATTCTACAACAAAAATCATCTATTTATTATTATTATTATTATTATTATTGTTATCACTAATACTATTATGTGAATGCCTAAACATTCACATAATTAAGATTATACACCAAACAATCATCTGTTTATTATTATTATTAGTATTATTAGTATTATAATTATTATTATTATTATTGTGTGAATGAACAAACATTCACACAATAATATTCAACACCAAAAAAATAATCTTATTTATTATTATTCAGCCGCAAAATGTTGGTACGCTCCACAGCTTACACGTTTCATCCGTTCAAGTACCAAAAGGTGAAGCTTGACCGGGAATCGTGAGCGTCTTAAAATGTTTTTTTTTAAATATCACAAATTACCCAGAATTCCTGGTTTTCCAGGACATTTTACCTATTGAAAATGAATGGGTCAATTTTCTAATGTGGACAATTCCCACCTGATTCTAAACATACCACCACCCACCACAATCAAACTACCACCCACACACTCCACTCACCTTGGACAATCAAACTACCATCCACACACTCCACTCACCTTGGACAATCAAACTACCACCCACACACTCCACTCACCTTGGACAATCAAACTACCATCCACACACTCCACTCACCTTGGACAATCAAACCACCATCCACACACTCCACTCACCTTGGACAATCAAACTACCATCCACACACTCCACTCACCTTGGACAATCAAACTACCATCCACACACTCCACTCACCTTGGACAATCAAACTACCACCCACACACTCCACTCACCTTGGACAATCAAACTACCACCCACACACTCCACTCACCTTGGACAATCAAACCACCACCCACACACTCCACTCACCTTGGAAAATCAAACTACCACCCACACACTCCACTCACCTTGGACAATCAAACCACCACCCACACACTCCACTCACCTTGGACAATCAAACTACCACCCACACACTCCACTCACCTTGGACAATCAAACTACCACCCACACACTCCACTCACCTTGGACAATCAAACTACCACCCACACACTCCGCTCACCTTGGACAATCAAACCACCACCCACACACTCCACTCACCTTGGACAATCAAACTACCATCCACACACTCCACTCACCTTGGACAATCAAACTACCACCCACACACTCCACTCACCTTGGACAATCAAACTACCACCCACACACTCCACTCACCTTGGACAATCAAACTACCATCCACACGCTCCACTCACCTTGGACAATCAAACTACCATCCACACGCTCCACTCACCTTGGACAATCAAACTACCACCCACACACTCCACTCACCTTGGACAATCAAACTACCACCCACACACTCCACTCACCTTGGACAATCAAACTACCACCCACACACTCCACTCACCTTGGACAATCAAACTACCATCCACACACTCCACTCACCTTGGACAATCAAACTACCATCCACACACTCCACTCACCTTGGACAATCAAACTACCATCCACACACTCCGCTCACCTTGGACAATCAAACTACCACCCACACACTCCACTCACCTTGGACAATCAAACTACCACCCACACACTTCGCTCACCTTGGACAATCAAACTACCACCCACACACTCCGCTCACCTTGGACAATCAAACTACCATCCACACACTCCGCTCACCTTGGACAATCAAACTACCATCCACACACTCCACTCACCTTGGACAATCAAACTACCATCCACACACTCCACTCACCTTGGACAATCAAACTACCATCCACACACTCCACTCACCTTGGACAATCAAACCACCATCCACACACTCCACTCACCTTGGACAATCAAACTACCACCCACACAGTCCGCTCACCTTGGAGAATCAAACTACCACCCACACACTCCACTCACCTTGGACAATCAAACTACCACCCACACACTCCACTCACCTTGGACAATCAAACTACCATCCACACACTCCACTCACCTTGGACAATCAAACTACCATCCACACACTCCGCTCACCTTGGACAATCAAACTACCACCCACACACTCCGCTCACCTTGGACAATCAAACTACCACCCACACACTCCGCTCACCTTGGACAATCAAACTACCACCCACACACTCCGCTCACCTTGGACAATCAAACTACCACCCACACACTCCGCTCACCTTGGACAATCAAACTACCACCCACACACTCCACTCACCTTGGACAATCAAACTACCACCCACACACTCCGCTCACCTTGGACAATCAAACCACCATCCACACGCTCCACTCACCTTGGACAATCAAACTACCATCCACACGCTCCACTCACCTTGGACAGTCAAACTACCACCCACACACTCCACTCACCTTGGACAATCAAACCACCATCCACACACTCCACTCACCTTGGACAATCAAACTACCATCCACACACTCCACTCACCTTGGACAATCAAACTACCATCCACACACTCCACTCACCTTGGACAATCAAACTACCATCCACACACTCCACTCACCTTGGACAATCAAACTACCACCCACACACTCCACTCACCTTGGACAATCAAACTACCATCCACACACTCAACTCACCTTGGACAATCAAACCACCACCCACACACTCCACTCACCTTGGACAATCAAACTACCATCCACACACTCCACTCACCTTGGACAATCAAACTACCATCCACACACTCCACTCACCTTGGAAAATCAAACCACCACCCACACACTCCACTCACCTTGGGCAATCAAACTACCACCCACACACTCCACTCACCTTGGACAATCAAACTACCATCCACACACTCCACTCACCTTGGACAATCAAACTACCATCCACACACTACACTCACCTTGGACAATCAAACTACCACCCACACACTCCGCTCACCTTGGACAATCAAACCACCACCCACACACTCCGCTCACCTTGGACAATCAAACTACCACCCACACACTCCGCTCACCTTGGACATTTAAACTACCATCCACACACTCCGCTCACCTTGGACAATCAAACTACCATCCACACACTACACTCACCTTGGACAATCAAACTACCATCCACACACTCCGCTCACCTTGGACAATCAAACTACCATCCACACACTCCGCTCACCTTGGACAATCAAACTACCATCCACACACTCCGCTCACCTTGGACAATCAAACTACCATCCACACCACATCTTTGAGTGACCTTCACAGACGACCTCTGCCGGTGTTTGAGTCCGTCAAGGAAGATGAATATTCACAGAGGATGGCGTCTAATCTGCGTGGGATCTGACTTCCTTTCATTAATCAGGACAAGTATGCCCCGGCGTGTTTACCTTCACAGTGTGTTGTTTCCCCAGCCTGTTGACTCCCGGCAAACAACATAAATCACGTGACAACACCCGACTTGAGGGCGCATAATAACAACTCCTATTTGCCAAAACATCTTTATTACTATGTTCATCTTGTCACTGCTGTCCCGATACAATACAATATTCTGTGCACATATCAGTCGGCACAAATACGGGTGATATCAGCTTGCATGAGAAATGTGCGATATCATATGCGATACAAGCAGAGTGTTGATTTACGTGCGATATCATGTGTGATACGAGCAGAGCGTTAACTGGCGCAGGGCTGGTTAGCCGGTTAACATCTAAATGTCCTACAATAGACACACCGTTTCTTCCATTTCACTAAAGTCGTTTGCAAAAGGTAAACATGCTAGGCTACATGCTACCAGGAGCTAGCAGCTACACACCGTGGAGTCGTTGGGTCTGTTTAGCTGTAAGATTTACAATATAAGTAAAACAATTCTTACTTGCTAAAGCATCCCGCGTGTGATGTCTGTAGGAGTGTTTTCATGCATTTTTGTAATGACCTGTTAGCTAATATGCTAACAGGTTTACAAGTGCCTGTATTAGTATTATTAACTTCCAATGACATTTCTTTTGTATTGTTTCACTTTCACAAATTCCTCAATAAATTCAGCAAAACGTCATCGTGGAGTTATTGAGTCTGTTTAGCTGATTGGAGAGCTAGCTTGCGCAGCTAGTGGCTCCATGACGACGACCTCTGTTTGGTTTGATCAGCCGTTTTACTGCCTTGTTTGAAAACAATGAAGGTATGTAAATAAACATTTACAGAATATTTCTGTGTAAATAACTCATTTCACAACCTATATATCTGTGACTGTGGCTAATATATGGAAAATATTGTTTTCTTCTAAAATGTAGCAGGTGTGGCGTGTATACTTTATGCGTGCTATAGTCCATAAAATACAGTAATAGTTCAAAAACTGTTGAAATGATGCACACCTGCTTAAAGAAACTGTCCTTACTCTTCCTTCAGGGATCTACTAAATCATTTCATTACAATCTACTTTATGTTTGAACACATTTGACAAACAAGGTTTTTAGAGGGCTGCAGTAAAAACTATTTCCCTTTCCCTGTGTTCATGCATTTATTTACAGGTGAACTCCACACTCTATGAATATTAACATATAAAGTCCTTGGATGTCGGCAAGGAAAACGTTAATTAGTAGCAATCAACTCGCAGTACAGCATTTTGTCTTGGTGTTGTAGTTCATCAGTGTAAGATTCAAGTCCTTCATCTCAAAAAGATGGACTTTTTGTCAGGTTCAAACCCTGATGACATCTATTAAACAGACAAGAAGCAAGGAATCACGCGGAGACAGTTCAATTTAGCTCAATGAGGAGAGACGTTTTGGGCTGTACTCTAGTTACAGAACCAAACTACGCTCAAAAGTCCAGCCCACGTGCTCCTTTATTTATTTGGGAGGTACCTGGTTACATCACTGAGGCTGCTGCTGAAGGAAGGGGGGGGGGGGGGGGGTCATCTCGGCAGCCCCAGTTAGACACAATATATGACTATTCATGAAATACGAATGTGCCGACACTCGTGATTTCACCCTGTCTCTGCTCTGTCTGCGTCTGGGCACTCGATGTTCGCCCTTGGCAGTCAGCAGGCCGCTTCTGGACACAAACACTGATACAAGACGATGTCCCTTTGCACAGATAGAAAAGTACAACTTCAGCACAATTGATAATCACTATAGCAACGGCCTTTAAGCATAAGAGTTGTGTGATGACTTACACATCATTATTTTAACACTTTTTCAAACATAATCAAAGTTATGACTCTTCATGTCCTAATAATGGACATCAAGTCTGATTGTTTACTTTGAAAAGATTATTTTTTACAGTGAATATTATTTGACTGACTAACATATCAACTTTAGATTTGGTCTTTTTGCTTCTGAAGCTTGGACGAGCGTGACGAGTGACGAGGGATTCTGAGCAGGAAGATGAAAGTGGGAGGACGCCACCAAGATAACGGCGGAACAAAAGAATAGAAAATGTGCTTAAAAATTGTACTTTTTTTCCCTTCTGCGCAACTAAAGTTTAAATTATCGCATAAATATTTGTATGCATTTTTGTGTCTTTTTCTGCAGTTGGAATGACTATTTGAAATGTCCATGATTGTTAAACCGGGATTTATTTTCACATTGCTCCTTCCAGCAGCTAGCGCGCTAATGTCGAGCTAGCTTGAATGCTAACGTGAATAGCAAACACATGAATGCCTTTCGCCAGTGCAAATGTCACAGTAGGGCTGGGCGATACAATTATATATGTATACATCGCAATAGACACGTAATCCAAATGAGTAAAAAATGCGTTCAGTAAAACAGTCAATATTATTTTTGGTTGTTTTTCTCTGGAAGAAAGTGGAAGTATGGAAGCAAGGTTGCTTGCATGAACAAAGACACTCGCTCTCTGGTAACTGCTCCTTATTTTACATAAGTCATATCAAATATCAATGATCAACATCAACCAATATTAAACACTGACACAGTTTGCAGCCGTGTCGCCCCACTACACGTCATACACCACTTTAAAAGCTGCCATTACTGCCGGAACAATAAGAACGTGATCATTCCAAACTTCAGTCTTGACTTTTGAAACAATGAATATTTTTACAATTTTTCACAATAAATTTGTTTCACACTGAATTTTTACACTTTGTTTTTTCACGCTAAATTTTGTTTCACATCCAATTCTTACACACTGAATTTTTACACACTACATTTTTTCACACTCAATTTTTTTGACACTGAATTTTTTCACGCTAAATTAGTTTCACACTGAACTTGTTTACACTGGATTTGTTTCATACTGAATTTGTACACACTGAATTTTTACACACTGATTTTTTTCAGACTGAAATTTTACACACTGAATTTTTCCACACAACATTTTTTTCACACTGAATTTTGTCACACCAAATTTGTTTCACATCTCATTCTTACACACTGAATGTTTCACACTGAATTTTTACACACTACATTTTTTCACGCTAAATTTGTTTGACACTGAATTTTGTCACGCTAAATTTGTTTCACACTGATTTTTTTCACTCTAAATGTGTTTCACAATGAATTTTTACACTTTATTTTTTCACGCAAAATTTTGTTTCACATCTAATTCTTACACACTGAATTTTTACACACTACATTTTTTCACACTAAATTTGTTTGTCACTGAATTTTTTCATGCTAAATTAGTTTCTCACTGAACTTGTTTACTTACACTGGATATGTTTCATACTGAATTTGTACACACTGAATTTTTATACACTGATTTTTTTCAGACTGAAATTTTACACACTGAATTTTTTCACACACAATTTTTTTCACACTGAATTTTGTCACACTAAATTTGTTTCACCTCTCATTCTTACACACGGAATGTTTCACACTGATTTTTTTCACGCTGAATTTGTTTAACACTGAATTTTTACACACTACATTTTTTCACGCTAAATTTGTTTGACACTGAATTTTTTTAACTCTAAATTTGTCTCACACTGAATTTTTTCATGCTAAATTTGTTTGACACTGAATTTTTACACTTTATTTTTTCACACTAAATTTTGTTTCACATCTAATTCTTACACACTGAATTTTTACACACTACATTTTTTCACACTAAATTTGTTTGACAATGAATTTTTTCCTGCTAAATTAGTTTCACACTGAACTTGTTTACACTGGATGTGTTTCATACTGAATTTGTAAACAGATTTTTTTTCAGACTGAAATTTAACAGTGAAATTTTTCACACAAAATTTTTTTCACACTGAATTTTGTCACACTAAATTTGTTTCACCTCTCATTCTTACACACTGAATGTTTCACACTGATTTTTTTCACGCTGAATTTGTTTCACACTGAATTTTTACACACTACATTTTTTCACACTAAATTTGTTTGACACTGAATTTTTTCACACTAAATTTGTTTCACACTGAATTTTTTCACCCTAAATTTGTTTGACACTGAATTTTTTCACTCTAAATTTGTTTGACACTGAATTTGTTCACGCTAAATTTGTTTCACACTGAATTTGTTTACACTGGATATGTTTCATACTGAATTTGGACACTGATTTTTTAAGACTGAAATTTTACATGTTGAATTTTTACACTTTATTTTTTCATACAACATTTTTTTCACATCTAATTCTTACACACTGAATTTTTCACACTGAATTTTTACACTATAGTTTTTCACACTAAATTTGTTTCACACTGAATTTGTTTACACTGAATATGTTTCATACTGAATTTTTACACACTGATTTTTTTCAGACTGAAATTTTACACACTGAATTTTTTTCACACTAAATTTGTTTCACACTGAATTTTTTCACATTACATTTGTTTCACATCTCATTCTTACACACTGAATGTTTCACACTGATTTTTTTTCACACTGAATTTTTTCACGCTAAATTTGCTTCACACTGAATTTTTACACCGACTTATCCAGGCTGTACACTGTCTTCTGCCCATGTGCAGCTCAGATAGGCTCCAGCACCCCCTGAGACCCCAAAAGGGACAAGCGGTAGAAAATGGATGGATGGATGGATGGATTAATTTTTTCACACTGAATTTGTTTCACACAGCATTTATTTACACAGAATTTGTTCCACATTCCTTTTTTTTTAAACTGAATTTTTACATACTGATTTTTAAAATAATGCACTTAAACTGATTTTTTAAACAAACACATTTTGATTTAATGACATCATTTGATGTCAAATAAAATGTGTGTAGAAAAATGAAACATGAATTGAGCGTCCAGAAAAGCGTGTGCAATAAGAAGTGCTGTCATGTGACCATAAGAAGTGTTGTCATGTGACCACGTGTGCAATAAGAAGTGTTGTCATGTGACACCACGTGTGCAATAAGAAGTGTTGTCATGTGACCATGTGTGCAATAAGAAGTGTTGTCATGTGACACCACGTGTGCAATAAGAAGTGTTGTCATGTGACCACGTGTGCAATAAGAAGTGTTGTCATGTGACCACGTGTGCAATAAGAAGTGTTGTCATGTGACACCACGTGTGCAATAAGAAGTGTTGTCATGTGACCATGTGTGCAATAAGAAGTGTTGTCATGTGACACCACGTGTGCAATAAGAAGTGTTGTCATGTGACCACGTGTGCAATAAGAAGTGTTGTCATGTGACCACGTGTGCAATAAGAAGTGTTGTCATGTGACACCATGTGTGCAATAAGAAGTGGTGTCATGTGACCACGTGTGCGTTCGGCTCCGAGGAGTGTTTGTGTTATTACAGCTTTATTAATGCATTACATCACCCAGCTCCTCTGTGGGAACTTCATCATTTTACAAATGTGTTCATATGAGGGAAGGACAGGAAAAAAGGACAATAAGAGGACAAAAAAGGCTCTGGGTGTGCTTATAATAAAGAAATAAATTCAAGGCAGCAGATTTTAGGAGCTTGGAAATGGAATTAAAGTATAAATTCCTTCCTGTTACCTTCCGATACGTTGCCTCATTAAGGCGGGACTGGAATTGCACCACCTGCTGCTTGGGACTCTCGGAGCAATTCTTCTTTTACAGTCTTGTGCTTTTTTTCCAAGCCAGGAGCGTAATCAAAATCCGGAACGTTGCAATTAGATGCGATGGCTTCTCCGGTCCCTGAGCGGGCCCATTGAATAAATCCTGTGCCGGGGAGCTGAGGGCCAGCTCAGAGTTTGCAACACGGCTTCAAACATCTTTCAGTCCTATTTTGATTGTATTCGCATGCCCACAGCTCGGGACTTTGGAGTTTTTCCTTGCCTGGGGATGTGCTTCCATGTCGTTGTGCTTTGTGAGGCCCTTTGAGACACTTAAGTGTCGTTAAGTGCTTTTTATTGGATTTTTTTAGTTCTTTTTAAATACATTTTCATTGATTGATCATTGCATTTAGTTTGCTTGAAACTAAATATTTTTGTTCTGATATATATATATATATATAGCGTTCCTTCATAAAAAGATATACAAATGATAAGCACGTTGCATTAAAACTACTCTGATAAGAAGTCAATGTAACGCAGTAAAAGTGTTGTGTTAGTGTCCACCTCTGAGGAGCATACTGTAAAATCCATACTACAACTTGACAGTTATTATTATCATATAGAGTTTGTAAGTGAGCCGATCATATTGATACACTCTTTGTGTGGAAGCATGGAGCAGTGATTGACACATGAAGTGATTGACACATGAAGTCAAGGCCAAGCAGATTGAGTCCAAACAATAATAATAATAATGAGAAGAAAAAGAAGTGGTTCCATTTAGCAGATGATGTCTGACACATGTTTGAAGTCAATGTTGATGTTTGCACATAACTAGCATCCTCTTATCTTGCAGCATGACTTTTGTCACCCCCTTTTTATTATATATATATATATATATATATATATATATATATATATATATATATATATATATATATATATATATATATATATATATATATATATATGTATATATATATATATATATGTGTATATATATATATATTTATATATATATATATATATATATGTATATATATATATATATGTATATATATATATATATATATATATATATATATATATATATATATGTATATATATATATATATATATATATATATATATATATATATATATATATATATATATATATATATATATATATATATATATATATATATATATATATATATATATATATATATATCCTACCTGAATAATTATCTTTCAGGTTTTACACTTTTCATATGGAAACATTTGATAAATAATGAATTGTATAAATAATAAAGTTGACCTTGCTTTCTGTCTTCACCTTTAATTGATTCTTATTTCTTTGCTGTGATTCTCTTATTATTTTTGGTTGTGGATATGCTTGCTGTCTAACTGTGTGTGTGTGTGTGCGTGTGTGTGTGCGTGTGTGTGTGTGTGTGTGTGTGTGCGTGTGTGTGTGTGTGTGTGTGTGTGTGTGTGTGTGTGTGTGTGTGTGTGTGTGTCTGTGTGTACGTGTACATCTGTGTGTGTGTGTGTGTGTTGTGTGTGTGTGTGTGTGTGTGTGTGTGTGTGTGTGTGTGTGTGTGTGTGTGTGTGTGTGTGTGTGTGTGTGTGTGTGTGTGTGTGTGTGTGTGTGTGTGTGTGTGGCTAAATGGAACACACGTGTGCATCGTGGAAAGATGGAAGACTAAAAGTGTGTGTTGGATTTCAACAGAGTAGAGAACTATTTGACCTTGACAGCAGAAGAGAAAGCAAAGTAGTTTGTGAGAAACAACCTGGATTTATTTCTCTTCTTTCTAGGACTGGGCGATAAAAATATTACAAAAAAATATTTAAAAAAAAAAATACAAATAAAATTAATAAACATATATATATATATATATATATATATATATATATATATATATATATATATATATATATATATATATATAAATTAAGTCATACATAATATTTATTTACTTCAAAAGCTTAAATCCCAAGATCAACTTCAGATCTATCTGTCTATAAAAAATATTTCATTATTTATTTGTTTGTTTGTTTTTATGCCCTTTTTTTGTTATGGAAGAGTTTGTTTTCTATGCCTGAAAAACACAACATTTGCAACAATTCCCCCCAAAAAGTGTAATATTTAATGTGAAGTCATTGGAGTCTTAAAGGAGTCAATAATGTATAAATCTCTTGTTTTTCATTTATTATTATTTTTTGCAGCAATGACCGTTAAAAAAATAAAAAATAAAAATGTCTTATAATTCTTGGGGATTTAAAAGGTTCCCACTCATAAGAATGTTAAAAATAAGTCATACATCATTTTTATTTACTTTAAAAGCTTAAATCTCGAGATCAACTTCAGATCTATCCGTTGATAATACATTTTTATTTGTTGTGTGTTTGTTTGTTTTTATGCCCTTTTTCGTTGTGCAATAGATGTTCTTTTATAAACACAAAATGTGCAACATTCTCGCCAAAACATATTTCAAAGTGTAATATTTGATGTGAAGTCATCGGAGCCTTTACAAATGTCAATAATTCATAACAACATTGATTTGGATTCATTATTATTTTGGGGAGAAATGACAGTTTAAAAAAAAAATTAAATCTACAAAAATCCTCGGGGATCCAAAAAAAACCCCACTCATAAAAGTGTTAAAAATAAGTCATACATTTTTCTTTACTTTAAAAGCTTTAATCTCTCGATCATTTTTTAGGTATATCTCCGTCGATAATACGTTTTTTTTGTTTTTGTTTTTATGCCCTTTTTTGTCCTAGAAGACACACAAAATGTGAGTGAGTCTATCTGTGTTGGCCCTGTGATGAGGTGGTGACTTGTCCAGGGTGTACCCCTCCTTCCTTGTCCGGGGTGTACCCCGGTTTCCTTGTCTAGGGTGTACCTCGCCTTCCTTGTCCAGGGTGTATCCCTCTTTCCTTGTCCAGGGTCTACCCTGTTTTCCTTGTCTCGGGTGTACCCACCTTCCTTGCCCAGGGTGTACCCCGTTTTCCTTGTCTCGGGTGTACCCACCTTCCTTGTCCAGGGTCTACCCTGTTTTCCTTGTCTCGGGTGTACCCACCTTCCTTGTCCAGGGTCTACCCTGTTTTCCTTGTCTCGGGTGTACCCACCTTCCTTGCCCAGGGTGTACCCCGTTTTCCTTGTCTCGGGTGTACCCACCTTCCTTGTCCAGGGTCTACCCTGTTTTCCTTGTCTCGGGTGTACCCACCTTCCTTGTCCAGGGTCTACCCTGTTTTCCTTGTCTCGGGTGTACCTACCTTCCTTGTCCAGGGTCTACCCTGTTTTCCTTGTCTCGGGTGTACCCACCTTCCTTGCCCAGGGTGTACCCCGTTTTCCTTGTCTCGGGTGTACCCACCTTCCTTGTCCAGGGTCTACCCTGTTTTCCTTGTCTCGGGTGTACCCACCTTCCTTGCCCAGGGTGTACCCCGTTTTCCTTGTCTAGGGCAGTGGTTCTCAAATGGGGGTACGCGTACCCCTGGGGGTACTTGAAGGTATGCCAAGGGGTACGTGAGATTTTTTAAAATATTCTAAAAATAGCAACAATTCAAAAATCCTTTATAAATATATTTATTGAATAATACTTCAACAAAATATGAATGTAAGTTCATAAAGTCAGTGAAGCTCAAGATCAGGTTTCTCACTAAAATGTCTGTCAAAAAGAAGTGTGAAAAGAAATGCAACAATACAATATTCAGTGTTGACAGCTAGATTTGTTGTGGACATGTTCCATAAATATTGATGTTAAATATTTATTTTTGTGTGAAGAAATGTTTCGAATGAAGTTGATGAATCCAGATGGATCTCTAGTACAATCCCCAAAGAGGCCACTTTAAGTTGATGATTACTTCTATGTGTAGAAATATTTATTTAGAATTGAATCACTCGTTTATTTTTCAACAAGTTTTTAGTTATTTGTATATATTTTTTTCCAAATAGTTCAAGAAAGACCACAACAAATGAGCAATATTTTGCACTGTTATGATAAACTGATGACATCGTGCTGTATTTGACTTCTTGATCTCTTTTTGTCAACCAAAGATGCTTTTTATCTGATTAAGGGTACTTGAATTAAAAATATTTTAACAGGGGGTACATCACTGAAAAAAGGTTGAGAACCACTGATCTAGGGTGTCCAAGGTCTACCCCGCCTTCCTTGTCCAGGGTGTACCCCGCCTTCCTTGTCCAGGGTCTACCCCGCCTTCCTTGTCCAGGGTGTACACCGCCTTCCTTGTCCAAGGTGTACGCCGCCTTCCTTGTCCAGGGTCTACCCCGCCTTCCTTGTCCAGAGTGTACCCCGCCTTCCTTGTCCAGGGTCTACCCCGCCTTCCTTGTCCAAGGTGTACCCCGCCTTCCTTGTCCAGGGTCTACCCCGCCTTCCTTGTCCAGGGTGTACACCGCCTTCCTTGTCCAGGGTCTACCCCGCCTGCCTTGTCCAGGGTCTACCCCACCTTCCTTGTCCAGGGTCTACCTTGCCTTTCTTGTCCAGAGTGTACCCCGCCTTCCTTGTCCAGGGTCTACCCCGCCTTCCTTGTCCAGGGTCTACCCCACCTTCCTTGTCCAGGTTCTACCTTGCCTTTCTTGTCCAGAGTGTACCCCGCCTTCCTTGTCCAGGGTGTACCCCGTTTTCCTTGTCTAGGGTGTACATCACCTTCCTTGTCCAGAGTGTACCCCGCTTTCCTTGTCCAGGGTGTACATCACCTTCCTTGTCCAGGGTGTATCCCGCCTTCCTTGTCCAGGGTGTACACCGCCTTCCTTGTCCAGGGTGTACCTGGCCTTCCTTGTCCAGGGTGTGCACCGCCTTCCTTGTCCAGGGTGTACCCCGCCTTCCTTGTCCAGGGTGTACACTGCCTTCCTTGTCCAGGGTGTACCTGGCCTTCCTTGTCCAGGGTGTACCTGGCCTTCCTTGTCCAGGGTGTACCCCGCCTTCCTTGTCCAGGGTGTACCCCGCCTTCCTTGTCCAGGGTGTACCTGGCCTTCCTTGTCCAGGGTGTACCCCGCCTTCCTTGTCCAGGGTGTACACTGCCTTCCTTGTCCAGGGTGTACCTGGCCTTCCTTGTCCAGGGTGTACCTGGCCTTCCTTGTCCAGGGTGTACCTGGCCTTCCTTGTCCAGGGTGTACACTGCCTTCCTTGTCCAGGGTGTACCTGGCCTTCCTTGTCCAGGGTGTACCTGGCCTTCCTTGTCCAGGGTGTACCTGGCCTTCCTTGTCCAGGGTGTACCCCGCCTTCCGCTCGAATGCAGCTGAGGTAAGCTCCAGCACCTCACGCGACCCCGAAAGGGACAAGCGGTAGAAAATGGATATTTCAAAGTGTAATATTTGATGTGCAGTAATTGGAGCCTTTCATAAGTCAATAATTCATAACAACATTGATTTTGATTCATTATTATTTTTTGCAGCATTGACAGTTAAAAATAAAAATTATACTAAAATTCTCGGGGCTCCAAAAGGGCCCCACTCATAAAAGTGTTAAAAATAAGTCATTCCTAATTTTTCTTTACTTTAAAAGCTTTATATCTTTGTCGATATTACGTTTTTATATTTTGTTTGTTTGTTTGTTTGTTTGTTTGTTTTTATGCCCTTTCTGAGAAAGAAAATAGTGTTTTTAATATGGAAAACACAAAATATGCAATATTTTCCCTCAAAGCATGTTTCAAAGTGTAATATTTGATGTGCAGTCATTGGAGCCTTTAATAGAATAGAATAGAATGTCATGATCTGTGGTCTGGATCAGGTTTTTTGTTATTTTTGGTTCAAGACTCCATAGTTTCTGTTTGCGCTCCTTGTTTGTTTTAGTTTCCATGACGACTGATTAGTTTCACCTGTCTCATGTATTTGACTCACACACTGCTCTAATCAGAGACTATTATTTAAGCCAGTTAGTCGTCCTGTCGTCATTGCTCTGTTTGGACTTTTCTTGCCATAGTTCATGCTGTTCCATTCATGCTGTGTCCAGTAAGTCTTTTTGTTTCATGGCCATAGTTCTTGCTGTTTGTTTCAAGCCACAGTTTAGTGAGTTTTGTCATGTTTTTAGTTTCATGTTTCATGTCCATAGTTTATGCTAAGTCTTAGCTTTTGTTTCCTGCGTTAAGCTTGTCTTCGCCTTGAGTACTTTTTGTAGTACTTTGAGTTTGAATAATTAAATAATGTTCCTACCTGCAAGCCTTGTCCAGTATAGTCCGATTGCATCCCGGGAGAACAATCCTCGCAGTAAGCTGCGGAAATCTCCTCACCATGACCTAGAATAGAATAGAAAGTACTTTATTGATCCCTGGGGGAAATTCAGCACCACATTTCGCTCACAATAAACAATAAACACTTAGGTATTGTTTACATATGTTATGTAATCATTAATCATTCATAACAACATAGATTTTGAAGCATTATTATTGTTGAGCAATGACAGCTTTAAATAAAAAAAAGAGTTATTAGAGTCAACATTTTAACATTTTACATTTCACCTGTTTGCTCTTTCATTCGGCTTTTTTATGTTTTTTATTTTTTAATAGCATTTTTAAATGGTGTTAAACATTAGCAAATGGCCCCCGGAGCGCACTTTGGACACACCTGCCTTGACTTATCAACGTTATACGGATGTTTACATTAAATGTGGACTAGATTTCCATCTCAAACTATGCCAGGCAGGGCAGAGAGCGTAAACACGTCCATGTTAATTAGCGTACTCTCAAAGTGTCTTCCATGGCACAAACTGCAGAAAGTGAGGGTATCAACAATGGCGTCCATCAGTTTGCTACACAGCAGCGTGTGCTTGCAGAAAGTGAGGGTATCAACAATGGCGTCCATCAGTGTGCTACACAGCAGCGTGTACATGCAGAAAGTGAGGGTATCAACAATGGCGTCCATCAGTCTGCTACACAGCAGCGTGTGCTTGCAGAAAGTGAGGGTATCAACAATGGCGTCCATCAGTCTGCTACACAGCAGCGTGTGCTTGCAGAAAGTGAGGGTATCAACAATGGCGTCCATCAGTGTGCTACACAGCAGCGTGTACATGCAGAAAGTGAGGGTATCAACAATGGCGTCCATCAGTGTGCTACACAGCAGCGTGTACATGCAGAAAGTGAGGGTATCAACAATGGCGTCCATCAGTCTGCTACACAGCAGCGTGTGCTTGCAGAAAGTGAGGGTATCAACAATGGCGTCCATCAGTGTGCTACACAGCAGCGTGTACATGCAGAAAGTGAGGGTATCAACAATGGCGTCCATCAGTGTGCTACACAGCAGCGTGTGCTTGCAGAAAGTGAGGGTATCAACAATGGCGTCCATCAGTCTGCTACACAGCAGCGTGTGCTTGCAGAAAGTGAGGGTATCAACAATGGCGTCCATCAGTGTGCTACACAGCAGCGTGTACATGCAGAAAGTGAGGGTATCAACAATGGTGTCCATCAGTGTGCTACACAGCAGCGTGTGCTTGCAGAAAGTGAGGGTATCAACAATGGCGTCCATCAGTGTGCTACACAGCAGCGTGTGCTTGCAGAAAGTGAGGGTATCAACAATGGTGTCCATCAGTGTGCTACACAGCAGCGTGTGCTTGCAGAAAGTGAGGGTATCAACAATGGTGTCCATCAGTGTGCTACACAGCAGCGTGTGCTTGCAGAAAGTGAGGGTATCAACAATGGTGTCCATCAGTGTGCTACACAGCAGCGTGTGCTTGCAGAAAGTGAGGGTATCAACAATGGCGTCCATCAGTCTGCTACACAGCAGCGTGTGCTTGCAGAAAGTGAGGGTATCAACAATGGCGTCCATCAGTCTGCTACACAGCAGCGTGTGCTTGCAGAAAGTGAGGGTATCAACAATGGCGTCCATCAGTGTGCTACACAGCAGCGTGTGCTTGCAGAAAGTGAGGGTATCAACAATGGCGTCCATCAGTTTGCTACACAGCAGCGTGTACATGCAGAAAGTGAGGGTATCAACAATGGTGTCCATCAGTGTGCTACACAGCAGCGTGTGCTTGCAGAAAGTGAGGGTATCAACAATGGCGTCCATCAGTCTGCTACACAGCAGCGTGTGCTTGCAGAAAGTGAGGGTATCAACAATGGCGTCCATCAGTCTGCTACACAGCAGCGTGTGCTTGCAGAAAGTGAGGGTATCAACAATGGCGTCCATCAGTGTGCTACACAGCAGCGTGTGCTTGCAGAAAGTGAGGGTATCAACAATGGTGTCCATCAGTGTGCTACACAGCAGCGTGTGCTTGCAGAAAGTGAGGGTATCAACAATGGCGTCCATCAGTCTGCTACACAGCAGCGTGTGCTTGCAGAAAGTGAGGGTATCAACAATGGCGTCCATCAGTGTGCTACACAGCAGCGTGTGCTTGCAGAAAGTGAGGGTATCAACAATGGTGTCCATCAGTGTGCTACACAGCAGCGTGTGCTTGCAGAAAGTGAGGGTATCAACAATGGCGTCCATCAGTCTGCTACACAGCAGCGTGTGCTTGCAGAAAGTGAGGGTATCAACAATGGCGTCCATCAGTGTGCTACACAGCAGCGTGTGCTTGCAGAAAGTGAGGGTATCAACAATGGCGTCCATCAGTTTGCTACACAGCAGCGTGTACATGCAGAAAGTGAGGGTATCAACAATGGTGTCCATCAGTGTGCTACACAGCAGCGTGTGCTTGCAGAAAGTGAGGGTATCAACAATGGCGTCCATCAGTCTGCTACACAGCAGCGTGTGCTTGCAGAAAGTGAGGGTATCAACAATGGCGTCCATCAGTGTGCTACACAGCAGCGTGTGCTTGCAGAAAGTGAGGGTATCAACAATGGCGTCCATCAGTTTGCTACACAGCAGCGTGTACATGCAGAAAGTGAGGGTATCAACAATGGTGTCCATCAGTGTGCTACACAGCAGCGTGTGCTTGCAGAAAGTGAGGGTATCAACAATGGCGTCCATCAGTCTGCTACACAGCAGCGTGTGCTTGCAGAGAGTGAGGGTATCAACAATGGCGTCCATCAGTGTGCTACACAGCAGCGTGTGCTTGCAGAAAGTGAGGGTATCAACAATGGCGTCCATCAGTGTGCTACACAGCAGTGTGTGCTTGCAGAAAGTGAGGGTATCAACAATGGCGTCCATCAGTCTGCTACACAGCAGCGTGTGCTTGCAGAAAGTGAGGGTATCAACAATGGCGTCCATCAGTTTGCTACACAGCAGCGTGTACATGCAGAAAGTGAGGGTATCAACAATGGCGTCCATCAGTTTGCTACACAGCAGCGTGTACATGCAGAAAGTGAGGGTATCAACAATGGTGTCCATCAGTGTGCTACACAGCAGCGTGTGCTTGCAGAAAGTGAGGGTATCAACAATGGCGTCCATCAGTCAGTCTGCTACACAGCAGCGTGTGCTTGCAGAAAGTGAGGGTATCAACAATGGCGTCCATCAGTGTGCTACACAGCAGCGTGTGCTTGCAGAAAGTGAGGGTATCAACAATGGCGTCCATCAGTGTGCTACACAGCAGCGTGTGCTTGCAGAAAGTGAGGGTATCAACAATGGCGTCCATCAGTCTGCTACACAGCAGCGTGTGCTTGCAGAAAGTGAGGGTATCAACAATGGCGTCCATCAGTGTGCTACACAGCAGCGTGTGCTTGCAGAAAGTGAGGGTATCAACAATGGCGTCCATCAGTTTGCTACACAGCAGCGTGTACATGCAGAAAGTGAGGGTATCAACAATGGTGTCCATCAGTGTGCTACACAGCAGCGTGTGCTTGCAGAAAGTGAGGGTATCAACAATGGCGTCCATCAGTCTGCTACACAGCAGCGTGTGCTTGCAGAAAGTGAGGGTATCAACAATGGCGTCCATCAGTCTGCTACACAGCAGCGTGTGCTTGCAGAAAGTGAGGGTATCAACAATGGCGTCCATCAGTGTGCTACACAGCAGCGTGTGCTTGCAGAAAGTGAGGGTATCAACAATGGTGTCCATCAGTGTGCTACACAGCAGCGTGTGCTTGCAGAAAGTGAGGGTATCAACAATGGCGTCCATCAGTCTGCTACACAGCAGCGTGTGCTTGCAGAAAGTGAGGGTATCAACAATGGCGTCCATCAGTGTGCTACACAGCAGCGTGTGCTTGCAGAAAGTGAGGGTATCAACAATGGTGTCCATCAGTGTGCTACACAGCAGCGTGTGCTTGCAGAAAGTGAGGGTATCAACAATGGCGTCCATCAGTCTGCTACACAGCAGCGTGTGCTTGCAGAAAGTGAGGGTATCAACAATGGCGTCCATCAGTGTGCTACACAGCAGCGTGTGCTTGCAGAAAGTGAGGGTATCAACAATGGCGTCCATCAGTTTGCTACACAGCAGCGTGTACATGCAGAAAGTGAGGGTATCAACAATGGTGTCCATCAGTGTGCTACACAGCAGCGTGTGCTTGCAGAAAGTGAGGGTATCAACAATGGCGTCCATCAGTCTGCTACACAGCAGCGTGTGCTTGCAGAGAGTGAGGGTATCAACAATGGCGTCCATCAGTGTGCTACACAGCAGCGTGTGCTTGCAGAAAGTGAGGGTATCAACAATGGCGTCCATCAGTGTGCTACACAGCAGTGTGTGCTTGCAGAAAGTGAGGGTATCAACAATGGCGTCCATCAGTCTGCTACACAGCAGCGTGTGCTTGCAGAAAGTGAGGGTATCAACAATGGCGTCCATCAGTTTGCTACACAGCAGCGTGTACATGCAGAAAGTGAGGGTATCAACAATGGCGTCCATCAGTTTGCTACACAGCAGCGTGTACATGCAGAAAGTGAGGGTATCAACAATGGTGTCCATCAGTGTGCTACACAGCAGCGTGTGCTTGCAGAAAGTGAGGGTATCAACAATGGTGTCCATCAGTGTGCTACACAGCAGCGTGTGCTTGCAGAAAGTGAGGGTATCAACAATGGCGTCCATCAGTCTGCTACACAGCAGCGTGTGCTTGCAGAAAGTGAGGGTATCAACAATGGCGTCCATCAGTGTGCTACACAGCAGCGTGTGCTTGCAGAAAGTGAGGGTATCAACAATGGCGTCCATCAGTTTGCTACACAGCAGCGTGTACATGCAGAAAGTGAGGGTATCAACAATGGTGTCCATCAGTGTGCTACACAGCAGCGTGTGCTTGCAGAAAGTGAGGGTATCAACAATGGCGTCCATCAGTCTGCTACACAGCAGCGTGTGCTTGCAGAGAGTGAGGGTATCAACAATGGCGTCCATCAGTGTGCTACACAGCAGCGTGTGCTTGCAGAAAGTGAGGGTATCAACAATGGCGTCCATCAGTGTGCTACACAGCAGTGTGTGCTTGCAGAAAGTGAGGGTATCAACAATGGCGTCCATCAGTCTGCTACACAGCAGCGTGTGCTTGCAGAAAGTGAGGGTATCAACAATGGCGTCCATCAGTTTGCTACACAGCAGCGTGTACATGCAGAAAGTGAGGGTATCAACAATGGCGTCCATCAGTTTGCTACACAGCAGCGTGTACATGCAGAAAGTGAGGGTATCAACAATGGTGTCCATCAGTGTGCTACACAGCAGCGTGTGCTTGCAGAAAGTGAGGGTATCAACAATGGCGTCCATCAGTCAGTCTGCTACACAGCAGCGTGTGCTTGCAGAAAGTGAGGGTATCAACAATGGCGTCCATCAGTGTGCTACACAGCAGCGTGTGCTTGCAGAAAGTGAGGGTATCAACAATGGCGTCCATCAGTGTGCTACACAGCAGCGTGTGCTTGCAGAAAGTGAGGGTATCAACAATGGCGTCCATCAGTGTGCTACACAGCAGCGTGTGCTTGCAGAAAGTGAGGGTATCAACAATGGCGTCCATCAGTGTGCTACACAGCAGCGTGTGCTTGCAGAAAGTGAGGGTATCAACAATGGTGTCCATCAGTGTGCTACACAGCAGCGTGTGCTTGCAGAAAGTGAGGGTATCAACAATGGCGTCCATCAGTCAGTCTGCTACACAGCAGCGTGTGCTTGCAGAAAGTGAGGGTATCAACAATGGCGTCCATCAGTGTGCTACACAGCAGCGTGTGCTTGCAGAAAGTGAGGGTATCAACAATGGCGTCCATCAGTTTGCTACACAGCAGCGTGTGCTTGCAGAAAGTGAAGGTATCAACAATGGCGTCCATCAGTGTGCTACACAGCAGCGTGTGCTTGCAGAAAGTGAGGGTATCAACAATGGCGTCCATCAGTGTGCTACACAGCAGCGTGTGCTTGCAGAAAGTGAGGGTATCAACAATGGCGTCCATCAGTTTGCTACACAGCAGCGTGTGCTTGCAGAAAGTGAAGGTATCAACAATGGCGTCCATCAGTCTGCTACACAGCAGCGTGTGCTTGCAGAAAGTGAGGGTATCAACAATGGTGTCCATCAGTGTGCTACACAGCAGCGTGTGCTTGCAGAAAGTGAGGGTATCAAGAATGGCGTCCATCAGTCTGCTACACAGCAGCGTGTGCACGCCCTCATTAATATGCGCACTTCTGCTGCTCGACTGTAGAATGTTCTGGCTTCCGTTCAAGGCGACGCACGCTTGCTGAGTTCATGTAATGTTTTTAATTAGAGCCAAAGGAGAAGTGTTGTGCTAAAGATTGTGCAGAGTGGTGACGAAGTCGCTAATGAACAATTGAAGGAACACAGCCTGACTTCATGCTAATTAACCTGAAATCTTCTTTTCCTCTTTAATTGTCTGCTTCTTGTTTTTCTTTCCTTGTTCTTCCACTTCTATGTCACCGGTATGGACGCTAACTTACACTGCACAAAGTCAGTGTTCAAAAACAAGAAAAAAATAAAATAAAATGAGGAGTATTTTATTTGAACTAAGCAAAATGATCTGCCAATAGAACAAGAAAATGTGGCTTGTCAAGACTTTCCAAAACAAGTCAAATGAGCTAACCTCAATGAAGCCAAAAATAGCTTCAAATAAGTATATTCTCACTAATAACAAGTGCACTTTTCTTGATAGAAAAAAAAACCTTTTTGCTCAATATGTTGAAAAATATTCTTAAATGAAGTAAATGCTAGTGCCATTATCTTGACATAATGATATGCGCTCGCCATTACATTTCTTGAAACCAGCAAACTTATACTAAAAACTACTTTATTGTTCTTAATGGAAAGGCAACAAGGCAAGCGCTTGTTACTCTCGGGGTCTCCTAGCCGCTCAGGCTAATCATATTGTCTAAAAATGCATTTTTCCATGGATAACATGACATCATCGCGCCAAGTGCGTGCTCTTTCAGTCTATTAGTGCGTGAGGAATATATATATATATATATATATATATATATATATATATATATATATATATATATATATATATATATATATATATATATATATATATATATATATATATATATTTATATAAATATATATTTATTTATATATATATTTATTTATATAAATATATATATATATATATATATATATATATATATATATATATATATATATATATATATATATATATATATATATATATATATATATTTATGTATATATATATATATATATATATATATATATATATCTGAGATAGGCTCCAGCGCCCCCCGCGACCCCGAGGGAATAAGCGGTAGAAAATGGATGGATGGATGGATATATATTGTAATTATTGTAGAATTTTGAAGAATTCATCTGAATGTGCATGAAATATTTCTGTTAAAAATAGTTTGAAAGGTCAAATGTTAAATGTTTAAATATAAACTGTCAGTTTACTGTACTGTGCCAACTGTACTACTATATGAGTACCTATTTTCTATTGTTTCATTGGAAATAAAACAGCAAAGTCCATTTGGCTGTCATCTGTTTTGATTATGAGACACAATTGTGTCAAAGTCATGATTTTTTTTTTTGTTCATGCTTAAAATAAGAAATGATGACTTGAAAAAAGTAGTTTTCTACTTGTGAGTGTTGATGACACAACAGTTGATATTCTAGTTTCAAGCATGTTTTACTCAATATAGCTCATCAAATCTCAGCAACAAGCTGTAATATCTTACTGACATCATTTAGGAGCAAAACACTTCAAACAAGTAAAACACTCTAACATCAAATCTGCTTAGTGAGAAGAATGATCTTATCAGACAGAAAATAAGCAAATATCACCCTTATTTGACATATTTCATCTTACTTACATTTCACTTTTTGCAGTGTACAACCAAAGCGCGACCATTTCCCCGAGCCTGAAAGAGTTTTTGGGATATTTGAGTACTTCAGTGCATGTTCTCTAACTCCAAGACTTCCTTCAGCAGTTTTGCAACAATGAATGTGAAATACACAAAAAGGCACATCAGCGGCGTATGTTCTGTTTCCCCCCGGAGTCCACCTGTGTCGTCTCATTTTGCTGTCACGCTGTTAGCATATCTCACCTGAGAAACATATTTTTAGTGTCACTTCCTCAGGCAGCGTTATTTCCAATCTGAACCCGTCTTTACCTTCCACGTCCATGTTCCCATCAATTCCAATTTACGAATGTGACTCATTGGTTTGGGATATCTGGGAAATACCGAGTGTAGAAGAAAACAAGAAAATAAAAGAGAAATTACAAGCTTTGAAGATCCACCAAAGACAGCAGAGCACCTTCGACTACAAAAATGATCAAACATTTTTCTCTGCTTCGAAGAATCCTTTATTTGTCGCTAATGTTGATAGTATGATATTACTGTTGATAGTATTAATTAGCCGCGCTAGCTAAAAGTGTTACCGTATTTCCCATATATAAGCTGCGCTGGACTATAAGTGGCAGATATAAACATTGTGAAATGAGTTATTTACACAGAAATATTCTCTAAATGTTTATTTACATACCTTCATTGTTTACAAACAAGGCAGTAAAATGGTTGATCAAACAAAACGTCAGTCATGGTCATGGAGCCACTAGCTGCGCAAGCTAGCTTTCCAATCAGCTGAACAGACTCAATAACTCCATGATGACATGTTGGTGAATTTACCGAGGAATTTGTGGAACTGAAACAATACAAAAATAATGCCATTGTAAGTTAATAATACTTGTAAAATGTGTTAGCATATTAGCTAATGCTAACGACGCTAGCTTGATTACAATATCACGTACAAATGTGTATGAAAACATTCCCACAGACATCACACATGGGACACTTTAGTAAGTAAGAATTGGGTTTAGTTATATTGTAAAACTTACAAACGTTGCTTGGAGTGATGAATGAAGAATGCGTACTAGAAGACAAAACAGCAGGTCTACTTCCGGTTCAAAGCTTGAGACAGCAGGAAATCACATTCACCAGCGAGCTGGTCCAAAATAAATGGCGCCACAGCACAAACTATAATAAAACACCCTTTCAGTGTCTTTGCATGTGTTTGATAAAAACTATCAACTTTACAGAAGAAAACCCATAACTGCACCGTTTTATAAGCTGCAGGGTTCAAAGCGTAGGAGAACAGTAG